>NC_052323.1:35125573-35197723 GCF_016432855.1 Salvelinus namaycush | reverse complement strand
CATATGTGCAAAATATGTTATTTAATATCTCAAGAAACTTGGAGTTACGTGATGACATGCTGTGTGGTTTTCCCACTATGACTCGTTGGGAGAGTATGCAGTTTATTAGGCTACAGATGAAAGAAGTTATGATGAACTTCACAGGGTGGTGAAAGAACAGGGTGATGAACTTCACAGGGTGGTGAAAGTACAGGGTGATGAACTTCACAGGGTGGTGAAAGTACAGGGTGATGAACTTCACAGGGTGGTGAAAGTACAGGGTGATGAACTCACAGGGTGGTGAAAGTACAGGGTGATGAACTTCACAGGGTGGTGAAAGTACAGGGTGATGAACTTCACAGGGTGGTGAAAGTACAGGGTGATGCACTTCACAGGGTGGTGAAAGTACAGGGTGATGAACTTCACAGGGTGGTGAAACTACAGGGTGATGAACTTCACAGGGTGGTGAAAGAACTTGATGCTCCTTTCCAATAAATATAAAATGTATATGTGTATTTTAACCCAATAATGGTTGAATTGAAGAAGTTTAAGCTTCCTATCAATCATTCTTTTAAAACCAGGGGTGTATTCATTATGGAAACCGTTTACCGTTTAAGAACCAAACGGAAGCAAACAGAGCAAAACTAGAGGTAGGTCCCTCCCTGTTTTGTTCCATTTGCTTCAGTTTAAGAAACGTTTTGCAACAGAATCGACGTAATGAATACGCCCCAGTGGACAGCTAGTGAAAAATGCTCTCTTGCAACAGCTGCATAGCGCTGATCCCAGCCTATGGAATAAAATGTTGAGTTCCTCCCTTCTAAACTCGACTGTGGTATTGTGCTCCATACTGTCACAACTAGTTTCATTTCAGAAGACCAGGAGTAGGGTTTTTATTGCTCCATCTAATTCGTGCTGATTCCCCAAACATTCCATAGGCCTAGCAGACTTTCTCAAACTCGCACACTTCTGATAGACATAAACAGCTGCTAATTATCAAGATATCAAAGTGTCACAAACAAAAATGTCAACAATAGGCCTATAGCAAATGCATCATATGGCATACATTTGCAAATAACAATTATCGGTAGTGCTCAAAGCATGCAGTTCCATAAGAGCAGCATTTCCTTTTCAACTCGAAGAGCCCAATCAGTCCTCCATGACAACACAATCATAAACAACAGTGTAGGCTAATTAGTCCTTAGTTTTGGGGTTATGCTCTAATATATATTTCCAAGTCCTATTTGTGAAGATCAAGGGGTAATTGGAATGATTGAAAATCTGACACTGTTATTTTTTAAAATCTTTTTTATTATAGCCTTATCATATTATTATCTGTAGTATAAAGCAATGGGCTAGAAGAAGCCTACATTACCAACTTATAAAGTGAAATGCTACAAACATTTATGGGCAGCTATGTAAACGCTAACATTGATTTATCCTGCAATTGGTAATATACATTTTTGTCTTCTTCTAATGCCTCTTAAGCAGGTTGACGTTTATTGGGAGGAGTCTTGTCCGTGAAAAGAAGAAAGTCTGTACAGAATAGAAATATTCCAAAACATACATCCTGTTTACAAGGCATTGAGGTAATACTGCAAAAAATGTGGCAACGTAATTAACATTTTGTTCTGAATACAAAGTGTTATGTTTCGGGAAAATCCAATACAACACATTACTGAGTACCACTCTCCATATTTGCATAGAGGTGGTTACATCATATTATAGGTATGCTTGTAATCGTTAAGGACTGGGAGCTTTTCAGGATGAAAAATGTACGGAACGGAGATAAGCACAGGTAAAATCCTAGAGGAAGACCTGGTTCAGTCTGCTTTCCACCAGCCACTGGGAGATGAATTCACCTTTCAGCAGAACAATAACCTAAATCACAAGGCCAAATCTACACTGGAGTTGCTTACCAAGAAGACAGTGAATTTTCTGGAGTGTCCAGTTTTGACTTAAATCTGCTTGAAAATCTATGGCAAGACTTGAAAATGGTTGTCTAGCAATGATCAATAACCAATTTGACAGAGCTTGAATATTTTTTTAAAGAATAATGGGCAAATATTTTACAATCCAGGTGTTCAAAGCTCTTAGAGACTCACCCAGAAAGACTCTTGGCTGATATCGCTGCCGAAGGTGTTTGTTCATGTATTGACTCAGGGGTGTGAATACTTATGTAAATGAGATATTTCATTTTCAATAAATGTGTACAAATTTCTAAAAACATGATTTCACTTTGTCACTATGGGGTATTGTGTGTGTAGATTGGTAAGAACAAATATATATACTTAATCAATTTTAAATTCAGTCTGTAACACAACAAAATGTGGAATAATTCAAGGGGCATGAATATTTTCTGAAGCCACTGTAGCCGAACAAATGAAACTAGCGTAGCTCCTCTAGTGAAACTCTATATCTACTGTAAAACTTGGCTGTCTGGGACTAAAATATAATGTACCAAATTATTACAACTCACAAGTGAATTGACTATATGAGAACATTTTTGGAGCTAATCCCTATAGTCCTTAAGAGTAGAAGTGCTCTTTTCCCAAGAGCCCAGTGCATTTGACAAGAGACCCACTGTGTGAGAGAGAGAGAGAGAGAGGCAGCTCGTCCTGTGCTCGACCAGACCGAAGCCAAACCGCGTTTCCTTTCTGGTGTAACATTTTACGGCCACAGTTCAGTTCCTTGGGCCTCCATCTCCCTCACTCTGCCTGGGGGAAATGACCGAGTCCCCATAAAACCCACACTGACATGAGATAATGTGGTCGCCCACGGTTACTGTTCCATTGGTCTTCACAGTCCCTACTCCCTAGCCCTGGCCCCTGTTCTGTCAGATACAGGAGTTAATAGCTATGTGGGTGGACAGTGTGTGTGTGTGTGTGTGTGTGTGTGTGAGAGAGAGAGAGTGTGTGTCCCACATGCCGTAGACTACAGGAGGACAGAGTCATGGAGGGGAGGGGGTTGTGTAGACGGTCTTGGGCCTATGCCTCGTAACAGGTGGAAGCAGCAGATTTCGTGGTGCATTTTACACAGCCGATGGATGTAGATGGAGAGGTGTGACAGTAGCTAAGACAGAAATAGAGCAGTGAGTCTAAAAGTCAGAACCAGGGGCCCTGGACACAAAGCCTGCTGTCATAAGACCCTTCACATAGAGCCTGCCCCAGAACCAGGGGCCCTGGACACAAAGCCTGCTGTCATAATACCCTTCACATAGAGTCTGACCCAGAACCAGGGGCCCTGGACACAAAGCCTGCTGTCATAAGACCCTTCACATAGAGCCTGCCCCAGAACCAGGGGCCCTGGACACAAAGCCTGCTGTCATAATACCCTTCACATAGAGCCTGCCCCAGAACCAGGGGCCTGGACACAAAGCCTGTTGTCATATACCCTTCACATAGAGCCTGCCCCAGAACCAGGGGCCCTGGACACAAAGCCTGCTGTCATAATACCCTTCACATAGAGCCTGCCCCAGAACCAGGGGCCCTGGACACAAAGCCTGCTGTCATAATACCCTTCACATAGAGTCTGCCCCAAAACCAGGGGCCCTGGACACAAAGCCTGCTGTCATAATACCCTTCACATAGAGCCTGCCCCAGAACCAGGGGCCCTGGACACAAAGCCTGCTGTCATAATACCCTTCACATAGAGTCTGCCCCAGAACCAGGGGCCCTGGACACAACTGTTGTCATAATACCCTTCACATAGAGCCGGATGGTTAGATGGATGAGGGTGTGGGAGAAACAGGGCCAGGTGTGATGGATGGTTAGATGGATGAGGGTGTGGGAGAAAATGGGCCAGGTGTGATGGATGGTTAGATGGATGAGGGTGTGGGAGAAACAGGGCCAGGTGTGATGGATGGTTAGATGGACGAGGGTGTGGGAGAAACAGGGCCAGGTGTGATGGATGGTTAGATGGATGAGGGTGTGGGAGAAACAGGGCCAGGTGTGATGGATGGTTAGATGGATGAGGGTGTGGGAGAAACAGGGCCAGGTGTGATGGATGGTTAGATGGATGCGGTGTGGGAGAAACAGGGCCAGGTGTGATGGATGGTTAGATGGACGAGGGTGTGGGAGAAACAGGGCCAGGTGTGATGGATGGTTAGATGGATGAGGGTGTGGGAGAAACAGGGCCAGGTGTGATGGATGGTTAGATGGACGAGGGTGCGGGAGAAACAGGGCCAGGTGTGATGGATGGTTAGATGGATGAGGGTGCGGGAGAAACAGGGCCAGGTGTGATGGATGGTTAGATGGATGAGGGTGCGGGAGAAACAGTGCCAGGTGTGATGGATGGTTAGATGGATGAGGGTGTGGGAGAAACAGGGCCAGGTGTGATGGATGGTTAGATGGATGAGGGTGTGGGAGAAACAGGGCCAGGTGTGATGGATGGTTAGATGGATGAGGGTGTGGGAGAAACAGGGCCAGGTGTGATGGATGGTTAGATGGATGAGGGTGTGGGAGAAACAGGGCCAGGTGTGATGGATGGTTAGATGGATGAGGGTGTGGGAGAAACAGGGCCAGGTGTGATGGATGGTTAGATGGATGAGGGTGCGGGAGAAACAGGGCCAGGTGTGATGGATGGTTAGATGGATGGGGGTGTGGGAGAAACAGGGCCAGGTGTGATGGATGGTTAGATGGATGAGGGTCTGGGAGAAACAGGGCCAGGTGTGATGGATGGTTAGATGGATGAGGGTGTGGGAGAAACAGGGCCAGGTGTGATGGATGGTTAGATGGATGAGGGTGTGGGAGAAACAGGGCCAGGTGTGATGGATGGTTAGATGGATGAGGGTGTGGGAGAAACAGGGCCAGGTGTGATGGATGGTTAGATGGATGAGGGTGCGGGAGAAACAGGGCCAGGTGTGATGGATGGTTAGATGGATGAGGGTGTGGGAGAAACAGGGCCAGGTGTGATGGATGGTTAGATGGATGAGGGTGTGGGAGAAACAGGGCCAGGTGTGATGGATGGTTAGATGGATGAGGGTGTGGGAGAAACAGGGCCAGGTGTGATGGATGGTTAGATGGATGAGGGTGTGGGAGAAACAGGGCCAGGTGTGATGGATGGTTAGATGGATGAGGGTGTGGGAGAAACTGGGCCAAGTGTGATGGATGGTTAGATGGATAAGGGTGCGGGAGAAACAGGGCCAGGTGTGATGGATGGTTAGATGGATGAGGGTGTGGGAGAAACAGGGCCAGGTGTGATGGATGTTTAGATGCATGAGGGTGTGGGAGAAACAGGGCCAGGTGTGATGGATGGTTAGATGGATGAGGGTGTGGGAGAAACAGGGCCAAGTGTGATGGATGGTTAGATGGATGAGGGTGTGGGAGAAACAGGGCCAGGTGTGATGGATGTTTAGATGCATGAGGGTGTGGGAGAAACAGGGCCAGGTGTGATGGATGGTTAGATGGATGAGGGTGTGGGAGAAACAGGGCCAGGTGTGATGGACGGTTAGATGGATGGGGGTGTGGGAGAAACAGGGCCAGGTGTGATGGATGGTTAGATGCATGAGGGTGTGGGAGAAACAGGGCCAGGTGTGATGGATGGTTAGATGGATGAGGGTGTGGGAAAAACAGGGCCAGGTGTGATGGATGGTTCGATGCATGAGGGTGTGGGAGAAACAGTGCCAGGTGTGATGGATAGTTAGATGGATGAGGGTGTGGGAGAAACAGGGCCAGGTGTGATGGATGGTTAGATGGATGAGGGTGTGGGAGAAACAGGGCCAGGTGTGATGGATGGTTAGATGGACGGGGGTGTGGGAGAAACAGGGCCAGGTGTGATGGATGGTTAGATGGATGAGGGTGTGGGAGAAACCGTGCCAGGTGTGATGGATGGTTAGATGGATGAGGGTGTGGGAGAAACAGGGCCAGGTGTGATGGATGGTTAGATGGATGAGGGTGTGGGAGAAACAGGGCCAGGTGTGATGGATGGTTAGATGGATGAGGGTGTGGGAGAAACAGGGCCAGGTGTGATGGATGGTTAGATGGACGGGGGTGTGGGAGAAACAGGGCCAGGTGTGATGGATGGTTAGATGGATGAGGGTGTGGGAGAAACAGGGCCAGGTGTGATGGATGGTTAGATGGACGGGGGTGTGGGAGAAACAGGGCCAGGTGTGATGGATGGTTAGATGGATGAGGGTGTGGGAGAAACAGTGCCAGGTGTGATGGATGGTTAGATGGACGGGGGTGTGGGAGAAACAGGGCCAGGTGTGTTTGTATGGGGTGTCTGTATTTTTAGGGGTTGTCTCTGTGGGCGTGGTGTGGTGTGTTTCGTACCGTCGCAGGTGAAATCGGGTTTAGCCACGTCCTGGATGGGGATCTCCTTGAGGAAGGCAGGTTTTTGACAGCGAGGGTTCCCACTCACAACCCTGGTCTTCTTCAGCCACAAACCCAGCCAGGCCAGGTGACAGTCACACACGTAGGGGTTGGACAGCAGGTTACTGAGGGACAGAGAGAGAGAGAGGAGTGAGGGGGGTGAGAATGTGTGGGATTCATTTGGGTTCTGGTTTGCATCACTGACAAACTTAACTGACACAACAGCTTGCAGCCTTTGACAAGCCACTAAGGGAGCAGCCATCTTACAAGACCACGAATAGATGAGTAGATCACTGAAGAGGATAATAAACACTGAGTTGTCTATATTGACCACTATTTCACCTGGGAAATGTTAGGGAGAAACTATACCAAGCATTGAGCTGCTATAATTGGCATTTATCTTTTCACCCTTGAGTGAGTCTCACTTAAGCAGCAGTAAGCACCAGTAGACGCCAGTAGACACCAGTAAGCAACAGTAGACACCAGTAAGCAACAGTAGACACCAGTAAGCACCAGTAGACACGAGTAGACACCAGTAAGCAACAGTAGACACCAGTAAGCACCAGTAGACACCAGTAAGCAGCAGTAGACACCAGTAAGCACCAGTAGACACCAGTAAGCACCAGTAGACACCAGTAGACACCACTAAGCACCAGTAGACACCACTAAGCACCAGTAGACAGTTCGGAAGAGTTTGTGCATATATTATGATGACATTTTGCGACGCTTTTGTTGGTTTTGGACTTTAATTTTTTATGGGGTGTTCAGGCACACAACATTTTTTCTTGAGGCATTCCGAAATCTACGCACCTTCGTCAGTGATTGGTCAACAGTAGGGATTGTTCAGTAAACGCTTTGTTGTCATTCAACGAGATGACTAATTTTCATGCACATTTTTTCCATTGAGAAATACTGCACCAAACATCTTAATCCGGGTGTACACAACACGGTTTTGGCCCCGATCTAGCCTTCCAAGACAAGTTTTTGAGATTGGAGGCAAAATCCCCATGTCGTTGCGTACTCGGGGTGAGCGGCCGTCACCGACAGTAGTTTAATATGAACCGGTCAGAGACCCAATCTGAGGGCTACCAATCCCGTGTTTGAGCAGTCCCAGATGTCCCGATTATTTTCAAACGTGTTTGATTTTATCGGCACAAAATCTGCATTGCTCTTGTAGTGTGAGATGTGCAACGACAAGTTTTGAGAACGGTGATCAGCAGTAGCCAACGAGAGCTCGCCAGAGAAGAAGCCAGTAAGATGATGCCATTGTTTCACATCACCCAGAATGTGTAGACTCTCCAACAGGAGCCATGACTACTTCTAGTATGCGTTTGTACTTGCCTGTAACCAAAGTGTCAAATCGTTACAGCTCTGAAATTCACAAGCAATGTTATTCAATTCTTAAATGTTGGCTAATTATTTAAACTCTGTACGGTAAGCATGACTGTCTGACTGAACATTTGAGGCTGCTTTAAGCCACAGCTCGTTCCAGTTACCTTAACATTCTAATCACATCATTGTTTTGGTGAGACAGCGTGGTGGTATGGAGAATCCTCACCACCAAATGAAGAATCTTGTAGTATGTGACCCCCAGTATGTGCCAGATCGTTTAGTGTGCGCACCACTACGTTGGCAACACAAAAAAACTGCAGGAAAGATGGTCTTTTAATGTGAGAGGCCCAGTGATGTTAGGATTTTGAAAGTCGTGTCCACCCGGCTTTAGTTAGATGTAAAATTGAGCGAATAAGATCTCCTTTGCAAAAATGTTAAAATGAATGACACATCTCTTGAAGTGTATACTGTCTACGGCACAGGTGTCAAACTCATTCCACGGGGGGCCGAGTGTCTGCGGGTTTTCGCTCCTCCCTTGTACTTGATTGATGAATTAACATCACTAATTAGTTAGGAACTCCCCACACCTGGTTGTCTAGGGCTTTATTGAAAGGAAAAACCAAAAACCTGCAGACACTAGGCCCTCCGTGGAATGAGTTTGACACCCCTGGTCTACGGTGTCTCAAAATGGATAAACACTACTATTGCTGCTTTTTTCTCATTTTTCAAGTGAAGGTCTTTTAAGGGAGTATGCGAGCACACTCGTTCGGTTCGCCTAGCCGACTTCGGCTAGCAGCCAGCCAAACTAAAGTATGCTGACGCCTTAAGCAGCAGTAAGCCCAGGAGACACCAGTAGACACCAGTAAACACCAGTAGGCACCAGTAAGCACCAGTAGACACCAGTAAGGAGCAGTTGACACCCTTAAACACCAGTAGACACTAGTAAGCACCAGTAGACAATAGTAAGCACCAGTAGACAATAGTAAGCACCAGTAGACACCAGTAACCACCTGTAGACAACAGTAACCAGCCGTAGACACCAGTAACCAGCTGTAGACAACACAAACCAGCTGTAGACATCAGTAACCAGCCGTAGACAAGAGTAACTGTAGTATCCTTAAAGGCTTCTTAGAGTTACGACTCATGAGACTTACGTACGGTTTAGTCTTTAATTGTAACTTAGATTTTACATTATCTTATGCACCTGGCTTAAACTCCTGAAGCTTTCTTAATCATGGTAATATAGGCAGACATAGGAAATAGCTACGGATAGCGGGAAGCAAACCCCCGTCTTGAGTCAATACTGCCATCTATTGGTAAACATAAATATACCAGGTTACTACATTCCCCCCCTTTAAAGCTAATAACCCAATTTAATTCCTTTCTGAGCTATGCTATATTCTTATTTAAATTTTTTCAAAAATGATCTCCTTTAGGATCTGAAAAAGTCTGGCGGACGTCTCTCTCTAATAGAGCGTCTCAGAGGTGGTGTAGCTGGTGCCACCAGATCTTCACCCCTTGATGGTGAAACAAAGTCCTTTTGTGGAGACTTCACAGGAGGAGGTCGTCCCGGACTGGTGGTCTCAGGAAGTTGAGCATTGTTGGTCTCAGGTGGTTTGTCCAACTGCAACTCTGGGGAACGTTCCAATGTCCTGTCCTGCTCGTTTAAGAATTGATCCAGATCTCCGGATGGAACTGGAATTCGAGCTCGGATCTGATCCACGTGTCTCCTTAGTCTTTGTCCACTTCCGATGATCACAGTATAAGATACTGGTCCTGAGCAATCCTCAATGGTAGCTGGAATCCATTTAGGACCAAACCCATAGTTTCTTGTATAGACATCATCTCCAGTTGAGAAACTTCTGAGTTTGGCTCGGGTATCATGATTCCATTTTTGATTCCATTGCTTTTGTTGTATTTTCATTTTCAGGTCTGGTCTGATGAGATCCAAGGTTGACCTTAACCTCCTTGACATCAACATTTCTGCAGGTGACAACCCAGTCGTAGCTTGAGGAGTAATCCTGTAGCTAAACAAGAATCTTGACACCTTTGTTTCAATGCTGGGCCCTTGCATCTTCCTCATCCCCTCCTTCAAGGTCTGAACTGCACGTTCTGCTAATCCGTTTGAAGATGGGTGAAAAGGGGCCGACGTTACATGCTGAATACCATTTTGTTTCATGAAACTTGTGAATTCAGTGCTTGTAAAACAAGTAGCATTGTCACTAACCAACATTTGAGGCAATCCCATAACACTGAAGCTTTGTCTCAACTTCTCAATCGTAGCGTACGATGTTGACGTGTTCATGGGGTAAACATCCATCCACTTTGAATGAGAATCAATCAGCACAAGGAACATTTTTCCTAGGAAAGGTCCAGCGTAGTCCACATGTAGTCGTGTCCATGGTTTTTCTGGCCATTCCCATGGATGTAATGGCGCGGTGGGTGGTGACTTCCTGTTACTCTGACAATCTTCACACCGGCTAACCTCATTTTCCACATCGTGGTCCATCTTTGGCCACCAGACATATGACCTCGCTAGGCCTTTCATTCTCGACATACCTGGATGCGACTGATGCAACAACTTCAGTAGCAACCCCCGCCCTTGTGGTGGGATAACTACTCTTGAACCCCACAGAACACATCCATCTCGAACACTCAATGCCAAGTGGCGAGTGTAGTAAGGCATGATCTGAGGCTCTATCACTGTAGGCCATCCTTTCAGGATAAATTCATGCACTTGTGATAACGTCACATCCTTTGAAGTCCATTGCCTGATTTGTGCTGTGTTCACTGGTGCATCATCCAACACGTCGATCATCAAAACCTGGTCATTTTCTTCTTCCTGACTGATGATTTCTGGAACAGGCAGCCTACTCAGAGCATCAGCATTCCCATGGTATCTACCTGGTTTGTAAATGATTCTGTACTCGTAGGCCCTGAGCCACACATTCCAACGTTGAACTCTTGGAGAGACCATTTGTGGTACTGGCTTTTGTTCATGGAACAGCGAGATCAGAGGTTTATGATCCGTCACAATAGTGAATGTTCTCCCGTACAAGTACTTGTGGAATCTCTGTATTCCGAATATGACAGCCAGTCCTTCCTTGTCCAGCTGAGAGTACTTTTTCTCCGCTGGCGACAACGTTCTTGACATAAACCCGATAGGTTTCTCTGCACCATTCTCCATCCGGTGGGATAGCACCGCCCCCACACCATACGCTGAGGCATCACACGATAAGATAAGATCTCTGTCTGCTGAGTAGTGCACTAGCACTTCAGCTGATTGCAGTAACACCTTTGACTTTGCAAAAGCTTCTTCCTGTCTTTCTGACCATTTCCAGGCCACATCTTTCCTTAGCAGTTGATGTAGAGGAGCTAAGAGGGTAGAGAGGTTCGGGAGGAAGCGATTGTAATAGTTCAGTAAGCCTAGATAGGCTTTCAGCTCTGTAACGTTTGTCGGAGCTGGAGCTTCCACAACAGCCCTCACTTTAGCTTTGACAGTGTGTAACCCCTTGGCATCCACCTTGTGACCCAGGTACTGTACTTCATCAGCTAACAGTGTACATTTGCTCCTCTTCAGCCGGAGACCGGCGTCCTCCATCCTCCTCAAAACTTCACCTAAGTTTCTGAGATGTTCCTCCTTCGTGACTCCCGTGACAAGAATGTCGTCGAGGTAAACTGCTACCTTGGGTATCCCCTGCAGAATTCCCTCCATAGTCCTTTGGAAGATAGCTGGTGCAGAAGACACCCCGAAAGGTAAGCGTTTATAGGTAAACATCCCTCTGTGGGTGTTTATGGTCAGGTACTTCTGTGAAGCTTTATCCATTAGCACTTGCTGATATGCGTGACTCATGTCCAGTTTTGTAAACTGTTGCCCTCCGGTTAACGTTGAAAGCAAATCCTCAACTTTGGGTATCGGGTATTGCTCCAGAGAGGAAACTCTATTTACAGTCAGCTTGTAGTCACCGCATAATCTGATTGAACCATCTGGTTTTAGTATGGGAACAACTGGTGCTGCCCACTCAGAAAACTTGACAGGTACAATTATATCCTCTGCTAAGAGTCTGTCAATTTCCACATCCACTTTAGGCTTCATGGCATATGGAACTGATCTTGGCCTATAGAATCTGGGAGTAGCATCAGCAGCAACATGAATGGTAGCTTGGACCCCTTTTAATGTCCCTAGCTCTTCTTTGAAAACACACTCATGCTTTGAAAGCACCTGCTGTAGTGTCAATGTCTCTGTGGTGACATGTTTGATTTCATCCCAGTTCAATTTTATTTCCTCCAACCACCCTCTTCCTAGTAAGCTGGGGCCAGTACCTTCCACTACTAAGAGAGGCAGATTTTTATTTTGTCCATGATATTCCACTTGAACATCAGCAACTCCAATCACAGTGATCTTCTCCCCTGTGTACGTTTTGAGTTTAATGGGGGTGTCTCTCAGTTTAGGCACTTCAACGGTTTTCCACTTCCTATAGAATTGGGACCTGTTCATCAGAGTGACACTACATCCTGTGTCTAGTTCAAACGGTACCTTCAATCCATTTATTCCCATTTCCACAATGAAAGGCTCCACCTTCTTCATATTCGCCCCCTGTACACTGTACATTGAGAATGCTTGCTCTGCGTCTGCGCACTCACTTTCACTTTCTATCACTTGATTAGATCGGTAGCTAGAGCGTCTGGAGGTATTCGGTTTTCTGTCCGTCCTCTTTTCTGCAGCCCATGGCTTCTTTTTATTTCGGCACGCCCTCGCAATGTGGCCTATTATCCCACATGCATAACACTTTTCGTGTTTGAATTTACAGTCAAACGCTGCGTGTTTGCCTTGGCAACGATAACAGTCTCTATTGGCTGCTGCACCACGGCTTTCTGTTCTTTGAAATTCTACGCGCTCAGCGCTGCTCTCTTTTACTGTATGGCACGCAGTTGCGCCCCTTGTCTGCAAATCCAGTGCATTTCTATTTGCGGACTCCATGGCCTGGGCCAGTTTGAGTGCATTCTCAAACGTGAGATTAGGCTCTGATAACAATCTTATTTGTATCCTGTCATCATTAATCCCACACACCAGCCGATCGCGTAGCATTTGCGATAATGTATTCCCATAGTTACAGTCCAATGCTAGTTTTCTCAACTCAGCCACATATTCCCCCACTGATTCGGTAGGTTTTCTCATGCGTGAATCAAACTTGAATCTTTGTACTATCTCACTGGGTTTGGGGTTGAAGTGATTTTTTAATAGTTCGACTAAATCTATGAATGACTTTTCTCCTGGTTTTTCTGGGCTCAACAGGTTTCTCATTAAGCTGTACGTCTGTGCACCGACAACGCTTATGAGTATGGATTTCTGTTTAGCGGCATCAGTTATTTCATTAGCAGCAAAGAAATGTTCCATTATTTCACAGTACTCCTCCCATTCCTGATTTTTAGGATCAAATGGTGGTAGCGAGCCTATTGTTGCCAAAGCCATCTTTTTCGATTGTTTCTCCCCTCACACAGTCAATAATTTGTCCTACCCGTATCCAGGGAATCAAGCCTTCAGAATCTTCCACCGGTCACTTGAGTCTCACCTCCCGCGTCGCACTCCAAACACTCCGTTAACTTCGTGGCAAAAAAATCCAACGCAGTTCTCCATAGTTATCCTCATCGCCAAATATGTAGTATCCTTAAAGGCTTCTTAGAGTTACGACTCATGAGACTTACGTACGGTTTAGTCTTTAATTGTAACTTAGATTTTACATTATCTTATGCACCTGGCTTAAACTCCTGAAGCTTTCTTAATCATGGTAATATAGGCAGACATAGGAAATAGCTACGGATAGCGGGAAGCAAACCCCCGTCTTGAGTCAATACTGCCATCTATTGGTAAACATAAATATACCAGGTTACTACAGTAACCAACTGTAGACACCAGTAACCAGCCGTAGACACTAGTAAGCACCAGTAGACACCAGTAACCACCTGTAGACACCAGTAACCACCTGTAGACAACAGTAACCAGCCGTAGACAACAGTAACCAGCTGTAGACACCAGTAACCACCTGTAGACAACAGTAACCAGCCGTAGACAACAGTAACCAGCTGTAGACATCAGTAACCAGCCGTAGACAAGAGTAACCAACTGTAGACACCAGTAACCAGCCGTAGACACCAGTAACCAGCCGTAGACACCAGTAACCAGCCGTAGACACCAGTAACCAGCCGTAGACACCAGTAACCAGCTGTAGACAACACAAACCAGCTGTAGACACCAGTAACCAGCCGTAGACACCAGTAACCAGCTGTAGACAACACAAACCAGCCGTAGACACCAGTAACCAGCTGTAGACAACACAAACCAGCTGTAGACACCAGTAACCAGCTTTAGACACCAGTAACCAGCTGTAGACAACACAAACCAGCCGTAGACACCAGTAACCAGCTGTAGCCAACAGTAACCAGCTGTAGACACCAGTAACCAGCTGTAGACAACACAAACCAGCTGTAGACACCAGTAACCAGCCGTAGACACCAGTAACCAGCTGTAGACAACACAAACCAGCTGTAGACACCAGTAACCAGCTGTAGACACCAGTAACCAGCTGTAGACAACACAAACCAGCCGTAGACACCAGTAACCAGCTGTAGCCAACAGTAACCAGCTGTAGACACCAGTAACCAGCTGTAGACACCAGTAACCAGTTGTAGACACCAGTAACCAGCTGTAGACACCAGTAACCGCCTGTAGACACCAGTAACCAGCTGTAGACACCAGTAACCAGTTGTAGACACCAGTAACCAGCTGTAGACACCAGTAACCGCCTGTAGACACCAGTAACCAGCTGTAGACACCAGTAACCAGCCGTAGACACCAGTAACCAGCCGTAGACACCAGTAACCAGTTGTAGACACCAGTAACCAGCTGTAGACACCAGTAACCAGCCGTAGACACCAGTAACCAGCCGTAGACACCAGTAACCAGCTGTAGACAACACAAACCAGCTGTAGACACCAGTAACCAGCTGTAGACACCAGTAACCAGCTGTAGACACCAGTAACCAGCC
Source organism: Salvelinus namaycush (assembly GCF_016432855.1). Lineage (NCBI taxonomy): Eukaryota > Metazoa > Chordata > Actinopteri > Salmoniformes > Salmonidae > Salvelinus > Salvelinus namaycush. Next base: position 35,183,058 of record NC_052323.1, on the reverse strand, counting down.
GTAGACACCAGTAACCAGCCGTAGACACCAGTAACCAGCTGTAGACAACACAAACCAGCTGTAGACACCAGTAACCAGCTGTAGACACCAGTAACCAGCTGTAGACACCAGTAACCAGCTGTAGACACCAGTAACCAGCCGTAGACACCAGTAACCAGCCGTAGACACCAGTAACCAGCAGGAGACACCAGTAACCAGCCGTAGACACCAGTAACCAGCCGTAGACACCAGTAACCAGCTGTAGACACCAGTAACCAGCCGTAGACACCAGTAACCAGCCGTAGACACCAGTAACCAGCTGTAGACAACATTAACCAGCCGTAGACACCAGTAACCAGCCTTTGACATCAGTAACCAGCTGTAGACACCAGTAACCAGCTGTAGACAACAGTAACCAGCCGTAGACACCAGTAACCAGCCGTAGACACCAGTAACCAGCCGTAGACACCAGTAACCAGCTGTAGACACCAGTAACCAGCCGTAGACACCAGTAACCAGCCGTAGACACCAGTAACCAGCTGTAGACACCAGTAACCAGCTGTAGACACCAGTAACCAGCTGTAGCCAACAGTAACCAGCTGTAGACACCAGTAACCAGCTGTAGACACCAGTAACCAGCTGTAGCCAACAGTAACCAGCTGTAGACACCAGTAACCAGCTGTAGACACCAGTAACCAGCTGTAGACACCAGTAACCAGCCGTAGACAACAGTAAGTAGCAGTAGACACCAGTAAGCAGCAGTAGACAAGAGTAACCAGCTGTAGACACCAGTAACCAGCCGTAGACACTAGTAAGCACCAGTAGACACCAGTAACCACCTGTAGACACCAGTAACCAGCTGTAGCCAACAGTAACCAGCTGTAGACACCAGTAACCAGCTGTAGACACCAGTAAGCAGCAGTAGACACCAGTAACCAGCAGGAGACACCAGTAAGCAGCAGTAGACAACAGTAAGTAGCAGTAGACACCAGTAACCAGCTGTAGACACTAGTAAGCACCAGTAGATACTAGTAAGCACCAGTAGGCAGTTGTAGACACCAGTAACCAGCCGTAGACAACAGTAAGTAGCAGTAGACACCAGTAAGCAGCAGTAGACAAGAGTAACCAGCTGTAGACACCAGTAACCAGCCGTAGACACTAGTAAGCACCAGTAGACACCAGTAACCACCTGTAGACACCAGTAACCAGCTGTAGCCAACAGTAACCAGCTGTAGACACCAGTAACCAGCTGTAGACACCAGTAAGCAGCAGTAGACACCAGTAACCAGCTGTAGACAACAGTAAGCAGCAGTAGACACCAGTAACCAGCAGTAGACACCAGTAACCAGCTGTAGACACTAGTAAGCACCAGTAGATACTAGTAAGCACCAGTAGGCAGCTGTAGACACCAGTAACCAGCCGTAGACAACAGTAAGTAGCAGTAGACACCAGTAACCAGCCGTAGACACCAGTAACCAGCTGTAGACACCAGTAACCAGCTGTAGACACCAGTAACCAGCTGTAGACACCAGTAACCAGCTGTAGACACCAGTAACCAGCCTTAGACACCAGTAACCAGCCGTAGACACCAGTAACCAGCTGTAGACACCAGTAACCAGCTGTAGACACCAGTAACCAGCTGTAGACACCAGTAACCAGCCGTAGACACCAGTAAGCAGCAGTAGACACCAGTAACCAGCCGTAGACACCAGTAAGTAGCAGTAGACACCAGTAACCAGCTGTAGACACTAGTAAGCACCAGTAGATACTAGTAAGCACCAGTAGGCAGTTGTAGACACCAGTAACCAGCTGTAGACACCAGTAACCAGCCGTAGACAACAGTAAGCAGCAGTAAGCACTGTGCCCGATATTAAGTGTAGAGTTGAATGTGCCTACAGGAATGACTCAAGGTCCAGATGGGTAGCAGAGAGAAGCAGTTGACTGTGTGTAGCTAGGACTGTAATATGGTGTGTTAGTGACTGGAGCATTAACACAGCCTATAGCTTACAGGGAAAGGCTGGGAAGACCTTTCTTGTTTGAGAACGGAGGAGCTGAAAGGAGAGCGATTCCTGTGCTATCACAGCCCACAGCGTGGATTCAATATAGGAGGCTGACCTTAGAATGCACCACCATCCAGCCGCCTAAAACGGCCTCACGGCAGAGATCTAACGCCATACGCTAAATCTCTTCACTTCCACGTGTTTAATTTGAATTATTTGTCCTACTGTATCTCACGGTAGAATAATTATTGTCATATTCACTACGAGAAGAGAAAACAGGGAGAAATTAAAGTCCCTTTGCTTTGTAACTTCCAGGCAGGCAGATGCTGTTACAAAACAAAATATAAAGAGCACCAGAAAAGTTGAGAAAAGTGGTGGAAACATCATGAGGGAGGAAGTAGACAGGATGAACAAAATCACGGAGAAGGCTGGATCTACCATGGGCACACACCAGGAAAATCTAGAGCCATCCTGGATAAGAGGATCCTCAAGAAGCTCAGGAGTGTAGAGGCCAACACTAGCCAACCCCTTTATAGTACCTGGAGAATCACAGTGTTATAGTCAACACTAGTCACCCCTCCACAGTACCTGGAGCATCACAGTGTTATAGTCAACACTAGTCACCCCTCCACAGTACCTGGAGCATCACAGTGTTATAGTCAATACTAGCTACCCCTCCACAGTACCTGGAGAATCACAGTGTTAAAGTCAATACTAGCCACCCCTCCACAGTACCTGGAGCATCACAGTGTTAAAGTCAATACTAGCCACCCCCTCCACAGTACCTGGAGCATCACAGTGTTATAGTCAACACTAGTCACCCCTCCACAGTACCTGGAGCATCACAGTGTTATAGTCAACACTAGTCACTCCCTCCACAGTACCTGGGGCATCACAGTGTTATAGTCAACACTAGTCACTCCCTCCACAGTACCTGGAGCATCACAGTGATATAGTCAATACTAGTCACTCCCTCCACAGTACCTGGAGCATCACAGTGTTATAGTCAACACTAGTCACCCCTCCACAGTACCTGGAGCATCACAGTGTTATAGTCAATACTAGCCACCCCTCCACAGTACCTGAAGCATCACAGTGATATAGTCAACACTAGTCACCCCTCCACAGTACCTGGAGCATCACAGTGATATAGTCAATACTAGTCACCCCTCCACAGTACCTGGAGCATCACAGTGATATAGTCAATACTAGCTACCCCTCCACAGTACCTGGAGAATCACAGTGTTAAAGTCAATACTAGCCACCCCTCCACAGTACCTGGAGCATCACAGTGTTAAAGTCAATACTAGCCACCCCCTCCACAGTACCTGGAGAATCACAGTGTTAAAGTCAATACTAGTCACCCCTCCACAGTACCTGGAGAATCACAGTGTTAAAGTCAATACTAGCCACCCCCTCCACAGTACCTGGAGCATCACAGTGTTATAGTCAACACTAGTCACCCCTCCACAGTACCTGGAGCATCACAGTGTTATAGTCAACACTAGTCACTCCCTCCACAGTACCTGGGGCATCACAGTGTTATAGTCAACACTAGTCACTCCCTCCACAGTACCTGGAGCATCACAGTGATATAGTCAATACTAGTCACTCCCTCCACAGTACCTGGAGCATCACAGTGTTATAGTCAAAACTAGTCACCCCTCCACAGTACCTGGAGCATCACAGTGTTATAGTCAATACTAGCCACCCCTCCACAGTACCTGGAGCATCACAGTGATATAGTCAACACTAGTCACCCCTCCACAGTACCTGGAGCATCACAGTGATATAGTCAATACTAGTCACCCCTCCACAGTACCTGGAGCATCACAGTGATATAGTCAATACTAGTCACCCCTCCACAGTACCTGGAGCATCACAGTGATATAGTCAACACTAGTCACCCCCTCCACAGTACCTGGAGCATCACAGTGTTAAAGTCAATACTAGCCACCCCCTCCACAGTACCTGGAGCATCACAGTGTTATAGTCAACACTAGCCACCCCTCCACAGTACCTGGATCATCACAGTGTTAAAGTCAATACTAGCCACCCCCTCCACAGTACCTGGAGCATCACAGTGTTATAGTCAACACTAGTCACCCCTCCACAGTACCTGGAGCATCACAGTGTTATAGTCAACACTAGTCACTCCCTCCACAGTACCTGGAGCATCACAGTGTTATAGTCAACACTAGTCACTCCCTCCACAGTACCTGGAGCATCACAGTGATATAGTCAATACTAGCCACCCATCCACAGTACCTGGAGCATCACAGTGATATAGTCAACACTAGTCACCCCTCCACAGTACCTGGAGCATCACAGTGATATAGTCAATACTAGTCACCCCTCCACAGTACCTGGAGCATCACAGTGATATAGTCAATACTAGTCACCCCTCCACAGTACCTGGAGCATCACAGTGATATAACCAACACTAGTCACCTCCTCCACAGTACCTGGAGCATCACAGTGATGTAACCAACACTAGTCACCTCCTCCACAGTACCTGGAGCATCACAGTGATATAACCAACACTAGTCACCTCTCCACAGTACCTGGAGAATCACAGTGTTATAGTCAACACTAGTCACCCCTCCACAGTACCTGGAGCATCACAGTGATATAGTCAACACTAGTCACCCCCTCCACAGTACCTGGAGCATCACAGTGTTATAGTCAACACTAGTCACCCCTCCACAGTACCTGGAGCATCACAGTGATATAGTCAACACTAGTCACCCCCTCCACAGTACCTGGAGAATCACAGTGTTATAGTCAATACTAGTCACTCCTCCACAGTACCCGGAGCATCACAGTGATATAGTCAATACTAGTCACCCCTCCACAGTACCTGGAGCATCACAGTGATATAGTCAACACTAGTCACCCCTCCACAGTACCTGGAGCATCACAGTGTTATAGTCAATACTAGCTACCCCTCCACAGTACCTGGAGAATCACAGTGTTAAAGTCAATACTAGCCACCCCTCCACAGTACCTGGAGCATCACAGTGTTAAAGTCAATACTAGCCACCCCCTCCACAGTACCTGGAGAATCACAGTGTTAAAGTCAATACTAGTCACCCCTCCACAGTACCTGGATCATCACAGTGTTAAAGTCAATACTAGCCACCCCCTCCACAGTACCTGGAGCATCACAGTGTTATAGTCAACACTAGTCACCCCTCCACAGTACCTGGAGCATCACAGTGTTATAGTCAACACTAGTCACTCCCTCCACAGTACCTGGGGCATCACAGTGTTATAGTCAACACTAGTCACTCCCTCCACAGTACCTGGAGCATCACAGTGATATAGTCAATACTAGTCACTCCCTCCACAGTACCTGGAGCATCACAGTGTTATAGTCAACACTAGTCACCCCTCCACAGTACCTGGAGCATCACAGTGTTATAGTCAATACTAGTCACCCCTCCACAGTACCTGGAGCATCACAGTGATATAGTCAATACTAGTCACCCCTCCACAGTACCTGGAGCATCACAGTGTTATAGTCAACACTAGTCACCCCTCCACAGTACCTGGAGCATCACAGTGTTATAGTCAATACTAGTCACCCCTCCACAGTACCTGGAGCATCACAGTGATATAGTCAATACTAGTCACCCCTCCACAGTACCTGGAGCATCACAGTGATATAGTCAATACTAGTCACCCCTCCACAGTACCTGGAGCATCACAGTGATATAGTCAATACTAGCTACCCCTCCACAGTACCTGGAGAATCACAGTGTTAAAGTCAATACTAGCCACCCCTCCACAGTACCTGGAGCATCACAGTGTTAAAGTCAATACTAGCCACCCCCTCCACAGTACCTGGAGAATCACAGTGTTAAAGTCAATACTAGCCACCCCCTCCACAGTACCTGGAGCATCACAGTGTTATAGTCAACACTAGTCACCCCTCCACAGTACCTGGAGCATCACAGTGTTATAGTCAACACTAGTCACTCCCTCCACAGTACCTGGGGCATCACAGTGTTATAGTCAACACTAGTCACTCCCTCCACAGTACCTGGAGCATCACAGTGATATAGTCAATACTAGTCACTCCCTCCACAGTACCTGGAGCATCACAGTGTTATAGTCAACACTAGTCACCCCTCCACAGTACCTGGAGCATCACAGTGTTATAGTCAATACTAGCCACCCCTCCACAGTACCTGGAGCATCACAGTGATATAGTCAACACTAGTCACCCCTCCACAGTACCTGGAGCATCACAGTGATATAGTCAATACTAATCACCCCTCCACAGTACCTGGAGCATCACAGTGATATAGTCAATACTAGTCACCCCTCCACAGTACCTGGAGCATCACAGTGATATAGTCAATACTAGTCACCCCTCCACAGTACCTGGAGCATCACAGTGATATAACCAACACTAGTCACCTCCTCCACAGTACCTGGAGCATCACAGTGATGTAACCAACACTAGTCACCTCCTCCACAGTACCTGGAGCATCACAGTGATGTAACCAACACTAGTCACCTCCTCCACAGTACCTGGAGCATCACAGTGATATAACCAACACTAGTCACCCCTCCACAGTACCTGGAGAATCACAGTGTTATAGTCAACACTAGTCACCCCTCCACAGTACCTGGAGCATCACAGTGATATAGTCAACACTAGTCACCCCCTCCACAGTACCTGGAGCATCACAGTGTTATAGTCAACACTAGTCACCCCTCCACAGTACCTGGAGCATCACAGTGATATAGTCAACACTAGTCACCCCCTCCACAGTACCTGGAGAATCACAGTGTTATAGTCAATACTAGTCACTCCTCCACAGTACCCGGAGCATCACAGTGATATAGTCAATACTAGTCACCCCTCCACAGTACCTGGAGCATCACAGTGATATAGTCAACACTAGTCACCCCTCCACAGTACCTGGAGCATCACAGTGTTATAGTCAATACTAGCTACCCCTCCACAGTACCTGGAGAATCACAGTGTTAAAGTCAATACTAGCCACCCCTCCACAGTACCTGGAGCATCACAGTGTTAAAGTCAATACTAGCCACCCCCTCCACAGTACCTGGAGAATCACAGTGTTAAAGTCAATACTAGTCACCCCTCCACAGTACCTGGATCATCACAGTGTTAAAGTCAATACTAGCCACCCCCTCCACAGTACCTGGAGCATCACAGTGTTATAGTCAACACTAGTCACCCCTCCACAGTACCTGGAGCATCACAGTGTTATAGTCAACACTAGTCACTCCCTCCACAGTACCTGGGGCATCACAGTGTTATAGTCAACACTAGTCACTCCCTCCACAGTACCTGGAGCATCACAGTGATATAGTCAATACTAGTCACTCCCTCCACAGTACCTGGAGCATCACAGTGTTATAGTCAACACTAGTCACCCCTCCACAGTACCTGGAGCATCACAGTGTTATAGTCAATACTAGCCACCCCTCCACAGTACCTGGAGCATCACAGTGATATAGTCAATACTAGTCACCCCTCCACAGTACCTGGAGCATCACAGTGATATAGTCAACACTAGTCACCCCCTCCACAGTACCTTGAGCATCACAGTGATATAGTCAATACTAGTCACCCCTCCACAGTACCTGGAGCATCACAGTGATATAGTCAACACTAGTCACCCCTCCACAGTACCTGGAGCATCACAGTGTTATAGTCAATACTAGCTACCCCTCCACAGTACCTGGAGAATCACAGTGTTAAAGTCAATACTAGCCACCCCTCCACAGTACCTGGAGCATCACAGTGTTAAAGTCAATACTAGCCACCCCCTCCACAGTACCTGGAGAATCACAGTGTTAAAGTCAATACTAGTCACCCCTCCACAGTACCTGGATCATCACAGTGTTAAAGTCAATACTAGCCACCCCCTCCACAGTACCTGGAGCATCACAGTGTTATAGTCAACACTAGTCACCCCTCCACAGTACCTGGAGCATCACAGTGTTATAGTCAATACTAGTCACCCCTCCACAGTACCTGGAGCATCACAGTGATATAGTCAACACTAGTCACCCCCTCCACAGTACCTTGAGCATCACAGTGTTAAAGTCAATACTAGCCACCCCCTCCACAGTACCTGGAGCATCACAGTGTTATAGTCAACACTAGCCACCCCTCCACAGTACCTGGATCATCACAGTGTTATAGTCAACACTAGTCACTCCCTCCACAGTACCTGGAGCATCACAGTGTTATAGTCAACACTAGTCACCCCTCCACAGTACCTGGAGCGTCACAGTGATATAGTCAATACTAGCCACCCATCCACAGTACCTGGAGCATCACAGTGATATAGTCAACACTAGTCACCCCTCCACAGTACCTGGAGCATCACAGTGATATAGTCAATACTAGTCACCCCTCCACAGTACCTGGAGCATCACAGTGATATAGTCAATACTAGTCACCCCTCCACAGTACCTGGAGCATCACAGTGATATAGTCAACACTAGTCACCCCCTCCACAGTACCTGGAGCATCACAGTGATATAGTCAATACTAGTCACTCCCTCCACAGTACCTGGAGCATCACAGTGTTATAGTCAACACTAGTCACCCCTCCACAGTACCTGGAGCATCACAGTGTTATAGTCAATACTAGCCACCCCTCCACAGTACCTGGAGCATCACAGTGATATAGTCAATACTAGTCACCCCTCCACAGTACCTGGAGCATCACAGTGATATAGTCAACACTAGTCACCCCCTCCACAGTACCTTGAGCATCACAGTGATATAGTCAATACTAGTCACCCCTCCACAGTACCTGGAGCATCACAGTGATATAGTCAACACTAGTCACCCCTCCACAGTACCTGGAGCATCACAGTGTTATAGTCAATACTAGCTACCCCTCCACAGTACCTGGAGAATCACAGTGTTAAAGTCAATACTAGCCACCCCTCCACAGTACCTGGAGCATCACAGTGTTAAAGTCAATACTAGCCACCCCCTCCACAGTACCTGGAGAATCACAGTGTTAAAGTCAATACTAGTCACCCCTCCACAGTACCTGGATCATCACAGTGTTAAAGTCAATACTAGCCACCCCCTCCACAGTACCTGGAGCATCACAGTGTTATAGTCAACACTAGTCACCCCTCCACAGTACCTGGAGCATCACAGTGTTATAGTCAATACTAGTCACCCCTCCACAGTACCTGGAGCATCACAGTGATATAGTCAACACTAGTCACCCCCTCCACAGTACCTTGAGCATCACAGTGTTAAAGTCAATACTAGCCACCCCCTCCACAGTACCTGGAGCATCACAGTGTTATAGTCAACACTAGCCACCCCTCCACAGTACCTGGATCATCACAGTGTTATAGTCAACACTAGTCACTCCCTCCACAGTACCTGGAGCATCACAGTGTTATAGTCAACACTAGTCACCCCTCCACAGTACCTGGAGCGTCACAGTGATATAGTCAATACTAGCCACCCATCCACAGTACCTGGAGCATCACAGTGATATAGTCAACACTAGTCACCCCTCCACAGTACCTGGAGCATCACAGTGATATAGTCAATACTAGTCACCCCTCCACAGTACCTGGAGCATCACAGTGATATAGTCAATACTAGTCACCCCTCCACAGTACCTGGAGCATCACAGTGATATAGTCAACACTAGTCACCCCCTCCACAGTACCTGGAGCATCACAGTGATATAGTCAACACTAGTCACTCCTCCACAGTACCTGGAGCATCACAGTGTTATAGTCAACACTAGTCACCCCTCCACAGTACCTGGAGAATCACAGTGTTATAGTCAACACTAGTCACCCCTCCACAGTACCTGGAGCATCACAGTGATATAGTCAACACTAGTCACCCCTCCACAGTACCTGGAGCATCACAGTGATATAGTCAACACTAGTCACCCCTCCACAGTACCTGGATCATCACAGTGATATAGTCAACACTAGTCACCCCCTCCACAGTACCTGGAGCATCACAGTGATATAGTCAACACTAGTCACCCCTCCACAGTACCTGAAGCATCACAGTGATATAGTCAACACTAGTCACCCCTCCACAGTACCTGGAGCATCACAGTGTTATAGTCAACACTAGTCACCCCTCCACAGTACCTGGAGCATCACAGTGTTATAGTCAACACTAGTTACCCCTCCACAGTACCTGGAGCATCACAGTGATATAGTCAACACTAGTCACCCCTCCACAGTACCTGGAGAATCACAGTGTTATAGTCAATACTAGTCACTCCCTCCACAGTACCTGGAGCATCACAGTGATATAGTCAATACTAGTCACCCCTCCACAGTACCTGGAGCATCACAGTGATATAGTCAATACTAGTCACTCCTCCACAGTACCTGGAGCATCACAGTGTTATAGTCAACACTAGTCACCCCTCCACAGTACCTGGAGCATCACAGTGATATAGTAAACACTAGTCACCCCTCCACAGTACCTGGAGCATCACAGTGTTATAGTCAACACTAGCCACCCCTCCACAGTACCTGGAGCATCACAGTGTTATAGTCAACACTAGTCACCCCCTCCACAGTACCTGGAGCATCACAGTGATATAGTCAACACTAGTCACTCCTCCACAGTACCTGGAGCATCACAGTGTTATAGTCAACACTAGTCACCCCTCCACAGTACCTGGAGAATCACAGTGTTATAGTCAACACTAGTCACCCCCTCCACAGTACCTGGAGAATCACAGTGTTATAGTCAACACTAGTCACCCCTCCACAGTACCTGGAGAATCACAGTGTTATAGTCAACACTAGTCACCCCTCCACAGTACCTGGAGCATCACAGTGTTAAAGTCAACACTAGTCACCCCTCCACAGTACCTGGAGAATCACAGTGTTATAGTCAACACTAGTCACCTCCTCCACAGTACCTGGAGAATCACAGTGTTATAGTCAACACTAGTCACTCCCTCCACAGTACCTGGAGAATCACAGTGTTATAGTCAACACTAGCAGATTTATTTCACCCAGGTCCTTTTTACCATCTGAGGATATGAGGATATGAAGCTATGAGGATCTGAAGCTATGAGGCTGTGAAAATATGAGGCTATGGTGCTGTGATGCTATGAGGCATTCTCTCAACCAGCTTCATGATGTAGTCACCTGGAATTAATTTCAATTAACAGGTGTGCCTTGTTAAAAGTTAATTTGTGGAATTTCTTTCCTTCTTAATGCGTTTGAGCCAATCAGTTTTGTTGTGACAAGGTAGAGGTGGTTTACTGTAAGTTTGTTTATTTCACTTTTGTTTATTATCCATTTCACTTACTTTGGCAATGTAAACATATGTTTCCCATGCCAATAAAGCCCATAAAATGGAATTGAAATTGAAACTGAATTGAGAGAGCGAGAGAGAGAAAGAGCAAGAAGTCGCTCTGGCCCATCGTGACTGACTGTTTCTCTGATACACTTGTACACTGGGATCACAGCTGGGCCAGTGCTGTGCTGCCTGGCCAGGTCTGCTCTACGCGGTGCAGGTTCACAAACCAGACGGTATTTTTAGGCAGGCCGCGCTGGAGCGGATCCGTCAGTGTCAGCCGAAGGGTAATTAGAGAGCTGGCAGACCCCAGCACTACTTTTACTCTCCTAGAGAGTAGCGAGAGTCAGGGAGGGAGGGAGGGAGAGAGGGAGGGAGGGAGAGAGGGAGGGAGGGAAAGAGAGCTGATAGACATAGAGCATAAGGCAGGAGAAGTGGAAGGAGAAGGGAGGAGACTAGTGCCCCAAGATAAACATGATTCCATGTACAGGTTACATATGAGGTGATAGTTATATAAACATGATTCCATGTACAGGTTACATATGAGGTGATAGTTATATAAACATGATTCCATGTACAGGTTACATATGAGGTGATAGTTATATAAACATGATTCCATGTACAGGTTACATATGAGGTGATAGTTATATAAACATGATTCCATGTACAGGTTACATATGAGGTGATAGTTAGATAAACATGATTCCATGTACAGGTTACATATGAGGTGATAGTTAGATAAACATGATTCCATGTACAGGTTACATATGAGGTGATAGTTATATAAACATGATTCCATGTACAGGTTACATATGAGGTGATAGTTATATAAACATGATTCCATGTACAGGTTACATATTAGGTGATAGTTAGATAAACATGATTCCATGTACAGGTTACATATGAGGTGATAGTTAGATAAACATGATTCCATGTACAGGTTACATATGAGGTGATAGTTAGATAAACATGATTCCATGTACAGGTTACATATGAGGTGATAGTTATATAAACATGATTCCATGTACAGGTTACATATGAGGTGATAGTTAGATAAACATGATTCCATGTACAGGTTACATATGAGGTGATAGTTAGATAAACATGATTCCATGTACAGGTTACATATGAGGTGATAGTTAGATAAACATGATTCCATGTACAGGTTACATATGAGGTGATAGTTAGATAAACATGATTCCATGTACAGGTTACATATGAGGTGATAGTTATATAAACATGATTCCATGTACAGGTTACATATGAGGTGATAGTTAGATAAACATGATTCCATGTACAGGTTACATATGAGGTGATAGTTATATAAACATGATTCCATGTACAGGTTACATCTGAGGTGATAGTTATATAAACATGATTCCATGTACAGGTTACATATGAGGTGATAGTTATATAAACATGATTCCATGTACAGGTTACATATGAGGTGATAGTTATATAAACATGATTCCATGTACAGGTTACATATGAGGTGATAGTTAGATAAACATGATTCCATGTACAGGTTACATATGAGGTGATAGTTAGATAAACATGATTCCATGTACAGGTTACATATGAGGTGATAGTTAGATAAACATGATTCCATGTACAGGTTACATATGAGGTGATAGTTATATAAACATGATTCCATGTACAGGTTACATATGAGGTGATAGTTAGATAAACATGATTCCATGTACAGGTTACATATGAGGTGATAGTTAGATAAACATGATTCTATGTACAGGTTACATATGAGGTGATAGTTATATAAACATGATTCCATGTACAGGTTACATATGAGGTGATAGTTATATAAACATGATTCCATGTACAGGTTACATATGAGGTGATAGTTAGATAAACATGATTCTATGTACAGGTTACATATGAGGTGATAGTTATATAAACATGATTCCATGTACAGGTTACATATGAGGTGATAGTTATATAAACATGATTCCATGTACAGGTTACATATGAGGTGATAGTTAGATAAACATGATTCCATGTACAGGTTACATATGAGGTGATAGTTAGATAAACATGATTCCATGTACAGGTTACATATGAGGTGATAGTTAGATAAACATGATTCCATGTACAGGTTACATATGAGGTGATAGTTATATAAACATGATTCCATGTACAGGTTACATATGAGGTGATAGTTAGATAAACATGATTCCATGTACAGGTTACATATGAGGTGATAGTTAGATAAACATGATTCCATGTACAGGTTACATATGAGGTGATAGTTAGATAAACATGATTCCATGTACAGGTTACATATGAGGTGATAGTTAGATAAACATGATTCCATGTACAGGTTACATATGAGGTGATAGTTAGATAAACATGATTCTATGTACAGGTTACATATGAGGTGATAGTTAGATAAACATGATTCCATGTACAGGTTACATATGAGGTGATAGTGGTGCACTTCCAGGAATGTCAGCCTTTAACGTTTTATTCATCAGATAAATGTTCATTTATTTATACGTCGTCTTCTGGGTGGTCATGGGTAAGAGGCATAACATCTTAATATTTCGAATCATGTTATATTGGACCGCAAGACAATATTTAGAAAGCAGTCATTTTAATAAGGACATTTGTCATGATGTTGCTAGCTTTGGAAAGATAAAACTATATTTTGTCGATGCTCCAGGGGGTGGTCGTAAATAGAAACTATTTGTAGCTTGATAACGAGCGAAGAGAGACTCCAACAAAACAAGCTTGTAATTACCAAGACCATCTGCAGCAGTATTCTGTAGCCATGGAGAGCTGTGGTAACACACTGTAGGTTGTCTGTCTTTCCAGAACCAGGGCTGGGTTAGGAGACATCTCTCAAACAGTCAGGTGGTGGGGGGAAGAGGTGGGTAGATGAGGGGATGAGGAGGAGAGGTGGGTAGAGGAGGATGGGAGGGAGGGAGATGAGACTTCCGTGGAGAGGGAGTGATCACACAGACAATCAGGTGGTGGGTGGTGAGGAGAAGAGGAGGGAGGGGGAGAAAGAGAGTGTGTAAGAGAGAAGAAGTGAGGGAGTGGGGAGACTTACATGGTGGAGAGGGAGTGCAGTGTGGTGAAGGCTCCCGGGGTGATGGTGGAGATCCGGTTGTCATAGAGAGACAGCAGGCGTACGGAGCTCAGGCCTGTGAAGGTGGTGTTGTCCACACAGCCTAGCTGGTTACTCCTCAGCATCCTGTCGTAGAAACACGCACGCACGCACGCACACACAGACACACACACACACACACATCATGGTGAGATGGGAAACCAATAGGAACACTGTGGTACTGACCACATGACCAGGAAAAACTCCAGGTCCTTGTTCTACTGTTTCTCTGTTATGTGATGGTAGACTGTTAGACTGCAATGTAGACATGTGTTGAACATGTCCCCTGCTCTAGGGCTGTGTGGTTGGGGCCTTGTATAATCCAATGTTATTGTGACTAGAAGTGTTCTGGCCCAAAAGGGGAGTTTGTTTTGGAGTGGGCCAGAAGGGGGGGGCTTCAAAACTAAATGGTTAGGGTTAGGTTAACGGAGAGAGGGGGGGGGGGGGGGGGGGGGGTCCAAACTAAAGGGTTAGGTTAATGGAGGGGGAGGGGTGATTCCAAACTTAGGCACAGAGAAAAAAGGAAAAGTGGGAACATCCAACCAGAGCCCCTCTGTGATGAACATCCAACCAGAGCCCCTCTGTGATGAACATCCAACCAGAGCCCCTTTGTGATGAACATCCAACCAGAGCCCCTCTGTGATGAACATCCAACCGGAGCCCCTTTGTGATGAACATCCAACCGGAGCCCCTCTGTGATGAACATCCAACCGGAGCCCCTTTGTGATGAACATCCAACCAGAGCCCCTTTGTGATGAACATCCAACCAGAGCCCCTTTGTGATGAACATCCAACCAGAGCCCCTTTGTGATGAACATTCAACCAGAGCCCCTCTGTGATGAACATCCAACCAGAGCCCCTTTGTGATGAACATCCAACCAGAGCCCCTTTGTGATGAACATCCAACCAGAGCCCCTCTGTGATGAACATCCAACCAGAGCCTCTTTGTGATGAACATCCAACCAGAGCCCCTCTGTGATGAACATCCAACCAGAGCCCCTCTGTGATGAACATCCAACCAGAGCCCCTTTGTGATGAACATCCAACCAGAGCCCCTTTGTGATGAACATCCAACCAGAGCCCCTCTGTGATGAACATCCAACCAGAGCCCCTTTGTGATGAACATCCAACCAGAGCCCCTTTGTGATGAACATCCAACCAGAGCCCCTTTGTGATGAACATCCAACCAGAGCCCCTCTGTGATGAACATCCAACCAGAGCCCCTCTGTGATGAACATCCAACCAGAGCCCCTTTGTGATGAACATCCAACCAGAGCCCCTCTGTGATGAACATCCAACCAGAGCCCCTTTGTGATGAACATCCAACCAGAGCCCCTTTGTGATGAACATCCAACCAGAGCCCCTCTGTGATGAACATCCAACCAGAGCCCCTCTGTGATGAACATCCAACCAGAGCCCCTCTGTGATGAACATCCAACCAGAGCCCCTCTGTGATGAACATCCAACCAGAGCCCCTCTGTGATGAACATCCAACCAGAGCCCCTTTGTGATGAACATCCAACCAGAGCCCCTCTGTGATGAACATCCAACCAGAGCCCCTCTGTGATGAACATCCAACCAGAGCCCCTCTGTGATGAACATCCAACCAGAGCCCCTTTGTGATGAACATCCAACCAGAGCCCCTCTGTGATGAACATCCAACCAGAGCCCCTCTGTGATGAACATCCAACCAGAGCCCCTCTGTGATGAACATCCAACCAGAGCCCCTCTGTGATGAACATCCAACCAGAGCCCCTTTGTGATGAACATCCAACCAGAGCCCCTCTGTGATGAACATCCAACCAGAGCCCCTCTGTGATGAACATCCAACCAGAGCCCCTCTGTGATGAACATCCAACCAGAGCCCCTCTGTGATGAACATGTGAAAGCAGCAAATACTGCATTAGCCTCTAACAGGCAGGGATCAGAGACAGGCAAACTCAATTTAGATCATGCTCCTGGGATTTAAAAGCCTGTAAATTCAATACTGCAGGACAATGACTCCATTCATGTTCCCCTATGCACGCCCCCCTCCCCAATTGGCTTCATTAGGACCAAAGCAGCCCCATCAGAAAGCCTTTCTGGACATCAGTTAGGCCACAGAGAATGAATTATCTGCTCTCAATTTTCTGTCAAAATAAGGTGACTATGAGCTGTGACTGCATTTAATCGAGAGAGAGAGGGATGATCATGGACTACAGGAAAAGGCGGCCGAACAGGCCCCTATTAACATTGATGGGGCTGTAGAGGAGCAGGTCGAGAGTTTCAAGTTCCTTGGTGTCCACATCACCAACAAACTATCATGGTCCAAACACACCAAGACAGTTGTGAAGAGGGCACGACAACACCTATTCCCCCTCAGGAGACTGATTAGATTTGGCATGAGTCCCCCGATCCCCAAAAAGTTATACAGCTGCACCATCGAGAACATCCTGCCCGGGTATGGCAACTGCTCGGCATCTGACCGTAAGACACTACAGAGGGTAGTGCATACGGCCCAGTACATCAGTGGGGCTAAGCTTCCTGCCATCCAGGACCTCTATACCAGGCAGTGTTAGAGGAAGGCCCCAAAAATGGTCAAAGACTCCAGTCACCCAAGTCATAGACTGTTCTCTCTGCTACCACATGGCAAGCGGTACCGGAGCACCAAGTCTAGGTCCAAAAGGCTCCTTAAAACCTCTAAACCGGGACAGTTGATGCTAACGTGCGCTAATGTGACTAGAATGACGTTGTAAGTAATAGCAAACTTTCCAGGCAGAAAGCTTAAATTCTTGTTAATATAACTGCACTGTCCAGTTTACAGTAGCTAGAACAGTGAAATAATACCATGCTGTTGTTTGAGGAGAGTGCACAACAACTAAAAACATTTATCACGGCAATTGGTTTGATACATTCACCTCTGAAGACAAATAATGTACTTACATTCACTAATCTCACTCTGATTTGTCATCCTGAGGGTCCCAGAGATAAAACGTTGCCTAATTTTGTTTGTTAAAATCCATTTTTATATTCAAATGTAGGAACTGGTTTCTACAGTTTGAACCCCTGCTGTCTCTGGCTCCACACCCACCCTGTCCGTCCATCTAGATGTGTAAAAGTTAGTGTATATGTTACGGCTGTCGAAGTCGTTCTCCTCCTCAGACGAGGAGGAGCATGGATCGGACCAACACGCAGAGTGGAAAGTGGTCATCTTTTAATTAACGTAGACTGAACACTTACACATACAAAAACAACAAACGTGACAAAACCGAAAACAGTCCCGTGTGGTACGAACACTGACACGAGATACAAACACCCACAAAACACACGTGAATCCCAGGCTGCCTAAGTATGATTCTCAATCAGGGACAACGATTGACAGCTGTCTCTGATTGAGAATCATACCCGGCCGAACACAAACATCCCAACTTAGAAAATAACACATCGACAACCCACCCCAACTCACGCCCTGACCAACTAAATAAATACAAGAAAAGGAAAAACAGGTCAGGAACGTGACATAACCCCCCCCCTTAAGGTGCGAACTCCGGGCGCACCAGCATAAAGTCTAGGGGAGGGTCTGGGTGGGCGTCTGTCCACGGTGGCGGCTCTGGCGCTGGTCGTGGTCCCCACCCCACCATAGTCAAACCGCGCTTCCTTGGCCTCCTCCCAATGGCCACCCTCCAAATTAACCCCACTGGATTAAGGGGCAGCACCGGACTAAGGGGCAGCACCGGACTAAGGGGCAGCACCGGACTGAGGGGCAGCACCGGACTGAGGGGCAGCACCGGACTGAGGGGCAACACCGGACTGAGGGGCAACACCGGACTGAGGGGCAACACCGGACTGAGGGGCGGATCCTGGCTGGCTGGCTCTGGCGGATCCTGGCTGGCTGGCTCTGACGGATCCTGGCTGGCTGGCTCTGACGGATCCTGGCTGGCTGGCTCTGACGGATCCTGGCTGGCTGGCTCTGACGGATCCTGGCTGGACGGCTCTGACGGATCCTGGCTGGACGGCTCTGGCTGATCTTGTCTGGCGGAAGGCTCTGGCTGATCCTGTCTGGCGGACGGCTCTAGCGGCTCCTGTCTGGCGGACGGCTCTGAAGGCTCAGGACAGACGGGCGGCTTTGAAGCCTCAGTACAGACGGACAGCGCTGGGCAGGCAGACAGTTCAGACAGCGCTGGGCAGGCAGGCAGCTCAGACAGCGCTGGGCAAGCAGGCAGCTCAGACAGCGCTGGGCAGGCAGGCAGCTCAGACAGCGCTGGGCAGGCAGACAGTTCAGACAGCGCTGGGCAGGCAGACAGTTCAGACGGCGTTGGGCAGACGGGCCGTTCAGGCACCGCTGGGCAGACGGCAGACTCTGGCCGGCTGAGACGCACTGTAGACCTGGTGCGTGGTGTAGGCACTGGCTGCGCTGGAGAGGAGGAAGGCTCTGACAGCGCTGGACAGGTGGGAGCAGCTGGAGAGAGAACCCGGAGAGACACCCTGGTGCGGGGGGCTGCCACCGGTGGACTGGTACGTGGAGGTGGCACCGGGTATACCGGACCGTGAAGGAGGACACGCGCTCTTGAGCACCGAGCCTGCCCAACCTTACCAGGTTGAATGGTCCCCGTAGCCCTGCCAGTGCGGCGAGGTGGAATAGCCCGCACTGGGCTATGCTGGCGAACCGGGGACACCATCTGTAAGGCTGGTGCCATGTATGCCGGCCCGAGGAGACGCACTGGTGGCCAGATGCGTTGGGCCGGCTTCATGACATCCGGCTCGATGCCCAACCTAGCCCTACCAGTGCGGCGAGGTGGAATAGCCCGCACTGGACTAAGCACGCGTACTGGGGACACCGTGCGCTTCACCGCATAACACGGTGTCTGACCAGTACGACGCCCTCTCACTCCACGGTAAGCACGGGGAGTTGGCTCAGGTATCCTACCCGGCTTTGCCACACTCCTCGTGTGCCCCCCCCAAGAAATTTTTGGGTCTGACTCTCGGGCTCCCAACCGTGTCGCCGCGCTGCCTCCTCATACCAGCGCCTCTCTGCCTTCGCTGCCTCCAGCTCCGCCTTGGGACGGCGATATTCCCCTGGCTGAGCCCAGGGTCCTTTGCCGTCCAGGATCTCCTCCCAAGTCCACGAGTCCTGTGTCCTCGGTCTCTGCTGCTGTCTGTTCCCACTCTGCTTGATCCTGTTATGGTGGGTGTTTCTGTTACGGCTGTCGAAGTCGTTCTCCTCCTCAGACGAGAAGGAGCATGGATCGGACCAACACGCAGAGTGGAAAGTGGTCATCTTTTAATTAACGTAGACTGAACACTTAACATACAAAAACAACAAACGTGACAAAACCGAAAACAGTCCCGTGTGGTACTAACACTGACACGAGATACAAACACCCACAAAACACACGTGAATCCCAGGCTGCCTAAGTATGATTCTCAATCAGGGACAACGATTGACAGCTGTCTCTGATTGAGAATCATACCCGGCCGAACACAAACATCCCAACATAGAAAATAACACATCGACAACCCACCCCAACTCACGCCCTGACCAACTAAATAAATACAAGAAAAGGAAAAACAGGTCAGGAACGTGACAGTATAAGCTAATGATCCATCATGTAGGACATTCCTGGGAGTGTGTAAACTTAAATTTTATATTACCATATCATTTTTGTATGTTCTCTATAGTTATGTATTTGAAAATGTATCAATTGACCAATTCGGCACATTTGGCCAGACTTGATACAAAATACTGTGCAGTTTTGCAATGCTTCACTGGATCAATGTGAAACTTTTCACACAAACTCCACACTCTACAATCTAAATTGCGCCTAAACTGCAATATTATATTATGGCCTTTCTCTTGCATTTCAAAGATGATGGAACACATTTTTTAAACGCATGTTTTTTTGTTTGTATTATCTGTTACCAGATCTAATGTGTTATATTCTCCTACATTAATTTCATATTTCCAGAAACCTCAAAGTGTTTCCTTTCAAATGGTATCAAGAATATGCATATCCTTGCTTCAGGTCCTGAGCTACAGGCAGTTAGATTTGGGTATGTCATTTTAGGCGAAAATTGAAAAAAAGGTTCCAATCCTTAATTAACAGCATCTATCCCCATGTTTTTACACTGGTGCTACTCACTGTTTATTATCAATATATAGTCAATCAATCAAATGTATTTATAAAGCCCTTTTACATCAGCCGATGTCACAAAGTGCTATACAGAAACCCAGCCTAAACCCCCAAACAGCAAGCAATGCAGATGTAGAAGCACGGTGGCTAGGAAAAATTCCTTAGAAAGGCCAGAACCTAGGAAGAAACCTAGAGAGGAACCAGGCTCTGAGGGGTGGCCAGTCCTCTTCTGGCTGTGCCGGGTGGAGATTATAACAGAACATGGCCAAGATGTTAGTCTTTTTATTAGCAAAGTCACTTTACCCCTACCTACCTGTATAAATTACCTTGACTAACCTGTACCCCTGCACATTGACTCGATATTGTTATTTTATTGTCTTACTTTTTATTTTATTTTTTACTTTAGTTTATTGAGTAAATATTTTCTTAAATCTATTTATTGAACTGCATTGTTGGTTATGAGCTTGTTGTATTTGGCGCATGTGACAAATACAATTTGATTTGAGATATAGTGAGGGGGGGGGGCTGTCACTGGGGCTGTTGTTTTATCTTTTAAATATTATTTCCCAGAATGCACTCAAGTCATTAGTCTCTAAGCATCTGTTTACAGAACGGGTCTGTTAGGGAGTGTGTATGTCTGTGAATGTTGTTGAGTATACAGTGGTTAGATGTATTGTCTGTTAGGGAGTGTGTATGTCTGTGAATGTTGTTGAGTATACAGTGGTTAGATGTATTGTCTGTTAGGGAGTGTGTATGTCTGTGAATGTTGTTGAGTATACAGTGGTTAGATGTATTGTCTGTTAGGGAGTGTGTATGTCTGTGAATGTTGTTGAGTATACAGTGGTTAGATGTATTGTCTGTTAGGGAGTGTGTATGTCTGTGAATGTTGTTGAGTATACAGTGGTTAGACGTATTGTCTGTTAGGGAGTGTGTACAGTATGTCTGTGAATGTTGTTGAGTGGTTAGATGTAAGTCACTTTGGATAAAATCATCTGCTAAATGACATAAACAGTGTATTCCGAAAGTATTCCGACCCCTTGACTTTTTCAACATTTTGTTACATTACAGCCTTATTCTAAAATGGATTAAACAAAAACAATTATCATCAATCTACACACAAAACCTCATAATGACGAAGCAAAAACAGGTTGCAAATGTAAAAAAAATGTTGAAGCACCTTTGGCAGCGATTACAGCCTCGAGTCTTCTTGGGTATGACGCTACAAGCTTGGCACACCTGTATTTGGGGAGTTTCTCCCGTTCTTCTCTGCAGATCCTCTCAAACTCTGTCAGGTTGGACGGGGAGCGTCGCTGCACAGCTATTTTCAGGTCTCTTCAGAGATGTTAGGCTGGGCCACTCAAGGACATTCAGAGAATTGTCCCGAAGCCACTACTGCGATTTCTTGGCGGTGTGCTTAGGGTCATTGTCCTGTTGGAAAGCGAACCTTCGCCCCCAGTCTGAGGTCCTGAGCTCTGTCAGAGTGACCATCAGGTTCTTGGTCACCTCCCTGATCAACACCCTTCTCCCCCGATTGCTCAGTTAGGCCGGGCAGCCAACTATTGGAAGAGTCTTGGTGGTTCCAAACTTCTTTCATTTAAGAATGATGGAGTCCACTGTGTTTTTGGGGACCTTCAATGCTGCAGAAAGTTTTTGGTACCCTTCTCCAGATCTGTCCCTCGACACAATCCTGTCTCAGAGCTCTATGGAGAATTCCTTCGACCTCATGGCTTGTTTTTTGCTCTGACGTGCACTATCAACTGTGGGAGCTTATATAGACTGGTGTGTGTCTTTACAAATCATGTCCAATCAATTGAATATACCACAAGTGGACTCCAATCAAGTTGTAAAAACATCTCAAGGATGATCAATGGGAACAGGACGCACCTGAGCTCAATTTCGAGTCTCATAGCAAAGGGTCTGAATACTTATGTAAATAAGGTATCTGTTTTTTATTTTCAATACATTTCCTAAAAAATCCAAAAACCTGTTTTCGCTTTGTCATTATGGGGTATTGTGATGTCATTATGGGGTATTGTGATGTCATTATGGGGTATTGTGTGTAGGACATGTTTTTCTAGATTACAATAAATATTGATGGTCTTATTCTGATGACATGATGATCGATAAACATATTCTCGCTCTTATCCATAATCTCATCATGTAGACTAGCCTACCCGCACTTTATCTGCAAGCTTTTGTCTGGAGCCCACGTGTCAAGACCAGAGGAGGCACATTGTCTATTTAACGCAACAGTGTCTGTAACAAAACTATTGGTAGAGTTGAAAATGAGATGGAAAGATATTGAACTTTAGAGTTTTATTCTGTACACGAAAACTAAAAGTATGTCATCACATAGTGATTTTTATCCTGAACAAGTCAGTTTGGTGGAAACACACTGCAGGTATTTTATTTAAGCAGATTTAAGAATATTTGCATGACAATCTGTCGCCAATTAGATGGAAACCTAGATTATGACTGCCATGTGGATATTATTAAATAAAACTTCAACCCTTGGGCATTTGGTCTAAACCTTTATATTCTAAGATGGCCGCTCGGCTCCACTCACAGTGTCTTTAGTCCGGTCAGCCCTCGGAACATTCGTCCCTGCAGCACCCGCAGCTTGTTGCCCGTCAGAAGCAACTCCAAGACCCCCACGGCTCCGTCGAAGGCCCCCTCGCGTATGTCCCGCAGCTTGTTGTTGCTAAGGTTACTGTGAGAGAGGGGGAGAGAGATGAACATGGTAAATATCAAACTGTGTTAAGATCTTTTTACCTAAACATCATTATAACCACCCAAACACATAAACTTCTCATTTAGCCTCCCACTCCAGTAATAGGGAAAATCAATCATCAAGGCTAATTGGGTTAACGTTTGTCTCGCCTGCGTCCTAATCCTTCCCCAAAGGGCGGAACAGGTGGAAATGACATTATTTCAACTGGTTTTACCCGCTGTGTCATAGTCTTAGGCCAACCAATCCAAAGTATGATTGGTTACAAACAACAGGAAATATATATAGCATTCCTAAGTGTGATGGGTAGCAAACAACGTCAACACCAGTTTTCCATGGCGCCATGAAGAGGAGGGGAGAAGTTTAGATGTTGCTCAATATATAACTTCTCTGATGATTCTAGATGGTACACATTTTCATGTGAGATAAATCACTCGTCATCGTGTTGTGTACAGCAGCAGCAGACTTGGCTTTTTTCATCTTCCTGGAGTGGGCCCTTTATATTGCCTGACTATAAATCACCTTGTCCTCTCCCATTTGGATAGAATATTCCCCTGCCTCCCTCTCTCCACCCCAGTCTCCTCTCCTCCCCCTCTTCTCCTCTCTTCCCCTCCCTAAGTTCTTAAAACCGCTCATTGCATAAAACGTTGGTGTTGACATAAACCTCTCAGACAAGACATGCCCAGACTGCAACACACCACAACAACTGTGTGTATGTGTGTTTTAAAGGGCAATGGAGGAATGAAAACAGCCATACATCTTCCTCAGGTTGGGGAGCTTCTTAAAGGTCCCCACAGCCTCCAGGATGGACATTTCATTGTCATTCAGGCGCCTGTTGTGGAGAGAGAGAGAGAGAGAGAGAGAGAGAGAGAGAGAGAGAGAGAGAGAGAGAGAGAGAGAGAGAGAGAGATAAAGGGACAGAGAGGGGGGGGGAGAGAGAGAGAGAAAGAGACAGAGAGAGACAGAGAGGGGGGGAGAGAGAGAGAGAGAGAAAGGGACAGCGAGGGGGGGAGAGAGAGAGAGAGAAAGAGACAGAGAGAGACAGAGAGGGGGGGAGAGAGAGAGACAGAATGTTAAAACGAAGGTTAATAGCCCCACAGTGACTGAGTGAGTCAGAGAGCAGTTGCTAAAGCCAGACAAGAGACATAAAAAAATCACTTAGACAAAGGACGGAGAAAGAAAACTAAAGAGTCATCAATATTCAAATCGCTCGCAGCTAAAGGGACGAGTTTGTATGATGGGCGGGCGATCGCCAATCATCAACCTTTGCTAATTTCCCCCGACTGGAAAGACAGGCCATGCCTTGGGAAGTTACCAGACATAAAAGAGTTTCCTTGGGAAGGAAAGAGAGAGAGAGATGAGAGAGAGATAAAGATAAAGGGAGGGAGAGAGAGAGAGGAGAGAGGAGAGAGAAGAGAGGAGAGAGAGAGAGAGATACAGATAAAGGGTGGGAGAGAGAGAGAGGAGAGAGAGGGGAGAAAGAGAGAGAGATAAAGGGAGGGAGAGAGAGAGGAGACAGAGAGAGGAGAAAGAGAGAGAGAGAGATAAAGGGAGGGAGGGTGAGAGAGGGGAGAGGAGACAGAGAGAAGAGAAAGAGAGAGAGAGAGATAAAGGGAGGGAGAAAGAGGGGAGAGGAGAGAGGGGGAGAGAGAGACAATAGAGAGGAGAGAGGGGAGAGAGACAATAGAGAGGAGAGAGAGGAGAGAGAGAGACAATAGAGAGGAGAAAGGGAGAAAACATCCTGATGTGGTGTATGTCCTCTAGCCAGTGGAGAAGGGCAACATTTAGTTTCCCTGACATGCTCTGCACTGGGACTTGGCCAGAGTGGAGCCAGGGCCTAATAGCCCGGGAACGCCTGGTGCTATTAGCTAGCCATCACTCACTGTGAGATATGGTGAGGGTGAACTAGTACTGATGAGGTTGGGGCATAGAGAAAGGGGATAGAGAGAGGGGGATAGAGAGAGGGGGATAGAATGAGGGGGATAGAGAGAGGGGGATAGAATGAGGGGGATAGAATGAGGGGAAAAGAGAGAGGGGGATAGAGAGAGGGGTATAGAGAGATGGGGATAGAGAGAGGGGTATAGAGAGAGGGGGATAGAATGAGGGGGATAGAGATAGGGGGATAGAATGAGGGGGATAGAATGAGGGGGAAAGAGAGAGGGGGATAGAGAGAGGGGTATAGAGAGATGGGGATAGAGAGAGGGGTATAGAGAGAGGAGTATAGAGAGAGGGGGATAGAGAGAGGGGGGGAGAGAGTGGGTAGAGAGAGGGGCTGGGGGATAGAGAGGGGATAGAGGGGACTATGGAACACAAAGCTCTTACTATCTCATCCTGGAATATATAAGGTCTGAGGTCATCTACCTTTGGCCTAAAGAGTAAGAACCCAGACTTTATCAAAGAAATCTGAAATACAGACATTGTCATCCTACAAGACACATGGTATAGAAGAGACGGACCCAACGGTTGCCGACTAGGTTACAGAGAGCTGGTTGTCCCATCCACCAAACTACGAGGTGTGAAACAGGGAAGAGACTCAGGGGGTATGCTAATTTGGAATAGAACAGACCTAACTCACTCTATTAAATTAAACAAAACAGGAACATTTTACATCTGGCTCGAAATTATTAAGGAAATGATCTCAACAGAGAAAAATGTCCTCCTGTCTGCTACCTATATCCCACCACTAGAATCCCCATACTTTAATGAAGACAGCTTCTCCATCCTAGAGGGAGAGATCAACCATTTCCAGGCCCAGGGACATGTACTAGTCTGTGGCGACCTAAATACCAGAACTGGACCAGGACCTGACACCCTCAGCACACTGGGGGACAAACACCTGCCTAGAGGTGACAGCATTCCCTCCCCAATATGCAACCCCCCCCCCCCCCCCCCCATAGACACAACTATGACAACATAACCACGCTGGGTATGTATATAGTCAATGGTAGGCTTCGAGGGGACTCCTATGGTAGGTACACCTATAGATAATATCTTGGCAGTAGTACTGTAGACTACTTTATCACTGACCTCTACCCAGAGTCTCACAGAGCGTTCAGTCAGCCCACTGACACCCCTGTCAGATCACAGCAAAATCACACTCTACTTGATCAGATCACTACTCAATCATGAGGCATCAAAGCCAAAGTAACTAAATAATCTGAATTAATTATTTCACTTTTGTTTATTATCTACTTCACTTGCTTTGGCAATGTTAACATATGTTTCCCATGCCAATAAAGCCCTTAAATTTAATTTGAATTGAAATTAGAGAGAGGGGATAGAGAGAGGGGATAGATTGAGGGGATAGAGAGAGGGATAGAGAGAGGTGGTCGATTGAGGGGAGAGAGAGAGGGATAGAGAGAGGTGGTAGATTGAGGGGAGAGAGAGAGGTGGTAGATTGAGGGTAGAGAGAGAGCGATAGATATAGGGGATAAAGAGGTGGTAGATTGAGGGGAGAGAGAGAGGTGGTAGATTGAGGGGAGAGAGAGAGGGAGAGAGAGAGAGAGAGGTGGTAGATTGAGGGGAGAGAGAGAGGTGGTAGATTGAGGGGAGAGAGAGAGCGATAGATATAGGGGATAGAGAGGTGGTAGATTGAGGGGAGAGAGAGAGCGATAGATATAGGAGATAGAGAGGTGGTAGATTGAGGGGAGAGAGAGAGGTGGTAGATTGAGGGGAGAGAGAGAGGGGATAGAGAGGGCTGGGAGATATAGAGCGAGGGGATAGAGATAGGTGGTAGATCGAGGGGATAGAGAGAGGGAATAGAGAGAGGGGGGGGGTAGAGAGAGAGGATAGAGAGAGAGGGGGTAGAGAGATGGCTGGGAGGTATAGCGAGATGGGATAGAGAGAGGGGGATAGAGAGAGATGATAGAGAGAGGGGATAGAGAGAGGGGGGGGTAGAGAGAGAGGATAGAGAGAGAGGGGGTAGAGAGATGGCTGGGAGGTATAGCGAGATGGGATAGAGAGAGAGGGGGATAGAGAGAGATGATAGAGAGAGGGGATAGAGAGAGAGGGGGGTAGAGAGAGGGAATAGAGAGGGGGTAGAGAGAGGGCTGGGAGGTATAGCGAGATAGGATAGAGAGAGAGGGGGATAGAGAGAGAGGATAGAGAGAGAGGGGGTAGAGAGATGGCTGGGAGGTATAGCGAGATGGGATAGAGAGAGAGGGGGATAGAGAGAGAGGATAGAGAGAGGGGATAGATTGAGGGGATAGAGGGATAGATTGAGGGGATAGAGAGAGGGATAGATTGAGGGGAGAGAGAGATGGTAGATTGGGGGAAGAGAGAGGTGGTAGATTGAGTAGAGAGGGGAGAGAGAGAGGTGGTAGATTGAGGGGAGAGAGAGAGGTGGTAAATTGAGGGGAGAGAGAGAGCGATAAATATAGGGGATAGAGAGGTGTTAGATTGAGGGGAGAGAGAGAGGGATAGATATATGGGATAGAGAGAGGTGGTAGATTGAGGGGAGAGAGAGAGGTGGTAGATTGAGGGGAGAGAGAGAGGTGGTAGATTGAGGGGAGAGAGAGAGGGAGAGAGAGAGGTGGTAGATTGAGGGGAGAGAGAGAGGTGGTAGATTGAGGGGAGAGAGAGAGGGAGAGGTGGTAGATTGAGGGGAGAGAGAGAGGGGATAGAGAGGGCTGGGAGATATAGAGCGAGGGGATAGAGATAGGTGGTAGATCGAGGGGATAGAGAGAGGGAATAGAGAGAGGGGGGGTAGAGAGAGAGGATAGAGAGAGGGAATAGAGAGGGGGTAGAGAGAGGGCTGGGAGGTATAGCGAGATAGGATAGAGAGAGAGGATAGAGAAAGAGGGGGTAGAGAGAGAGGGGGATAGAGAGAGGGAATAGAGAGAGAGAGGGGGGGTAGAGAGAGAGGATAGAGAGAGAGGGGGTAGAGAGATGGCTGGGAGGTATAGCGAGATGGGATAGAGAGAGAGGGGGATAGAGAGAGAGGATAGAGAGAGGGGATAGATTGAGGGGATAGAGGGATAGATTGAGGGGATAGAGGGATAGATTGAGGGGATAGAGGGATAGATTGAGGGGATAGAGAGAGGGATAGATTGAGGGGATAGAGGGATAGATTGAGGGGATAGAGAGAGGGATAGATTGAGGGGATAGAGAGAGAGGGGGGTAGAGAGAGGGGATAGAGAGAGGGAATAGAGAGGGGTAGAGAGAGGGCTGGGAGGTATAGCGAGATAGGATAGAGAGAGAGGGGGATAGAGAGAGAGGATAGAGAGAGAGGGGGTAGAGAGATGGCTGGGAGGTATAGCGAGATGGGATAGAGAGAGAGGGGGATAGAGAGAGAGGATAGAGAGAGGGGATAGATTGAGGGGATAGAGGGATAGATTGAGGGGATAGAGGGATAGATTGAGGGGATAGAGAGAGGGATAGATTGAGGGGATAGAGGGATAGATTGAGGGGATAGAGAGAGGGATAGATTGAGGGGATAGAGAGAGGGATAGATTGAGGGGATAGAGAGAGGGATAGATTGAGGGGATAGAGGGATAGATTGAGGGGATAGAGAGAGGGATAGATTGAGGGGGTAGAGGGATAGATTGAGGGGATAGAGGGATAGATTGAGGGGATAGAGAGAGGGGAGAGAGAGATGGTAGATTGGGGGAAGAGAGAGGTGGTAGATTGAGTAGAGAGGGGAGAGAGAGAGGTGGTAGATTGAGGGGAGAGGGAGAGGTGGTAGATTGGGGGGAAAGAGAGAGGTGGTAGATTGGGGGAAGAGAGATGTGGTAGATTGGGGGAAGAGAGAGGTGGTAGATTGAGGGGAGAGAGAGAGGTGGTAGATTGGGGGGAAAGAGAGAGGTGGTAGATTGGGGGAAGAGAGAGGTGGTAGATTGGGGGAAGAGAGAGGTTGTAGATTGGGGGAAGAGAGAGGTTGTAGATTGGGGGAGGAGAGAGGTGGTAGATTGGGGGAAGAGAGATGTGGTAGATTGGGGGAAGAGAGATGTGGTAGATTGGGGGAAGAGAGAGGTGGTAGATTGGGGGAAGAGAGAGGTGGTAGATTGGGGGACGAGAGATGTGGTAGATTGGGGGAAGAGAGAGGTGGTAGATTGGGGGAAGAGAGAGGTGGTAGATTGGGGGAAGAGAGAGGTGGTAGATTGAGGGGATAAAGAGAGGGATAGATTGAGGGGATATAGAGAGGGATAGAGGGATTGGCTGATAGAGAGAGAGGATAGAGAGAGAGACAGACAGACAGATCGAGGGGATAGGGCGAGGGATAGAGGGAGAGATTGAGGGGAGAGAGAGAGGTGGTAGATTGAGAGAGAGGATAGAGAGAGAGGGGGACAGAGAGAGAGCTGGGGGATAGAGAGATGGGATAGAGAGAGGGAATAGATTGAGGGGATTGGGTGAGGGATAGATAGAGGGATAGAGAGAGGGATAGAGAGAGGGATAGAGAGAGGGATAGAGAGAGGGAATAGATTGAGGGATAGAGAGAGGGATAGAGAGATAGAGGGATAGAGAGATAGAGGGATAGAGATAAGGATAGAGAGAGGGATAGAGAGAGGGATAGAGAGATAGAGGGATAGAGAGATAGAGAGAGGGATAGAGAAAGGGATAGAGAGAGGGATAGAGAGAGGGATAGAGAGAGGGATAGAGAGATAGAGGGATAGAGAGAGGGATAGAGAGATGGATAGAGAGATAGAGGGATAGAGAGAGGGATAGAGAGAGAGAGGGATAGAGAGAGAGAGGGATAGAGAGAGATAGAGAGAGGGATAGAGAGATAGAGGGATAGAGAGAGGGATAGAGAGAGAGAGGGATAGAGAGAGGGATAGAGAGAGAGAGGGATAGAGAGAGGGATAGAGAGAGGGATAGAGAGAGAGAGGGATAGAGAGAGGGATAGAGAGAGAGAGGGATAGAGAGAGGGATAAAGAGAGGGATAGAGCGATAGAGGGATAGAGAGAGAGGGATAGAGAGAGGGATAGAGAGAGAGAGGGATAGAGAGGGGGATAGAGAGATAGAGGGATAGAGAGAGGGATAGAGGCATGTGAAGAATGTCTCCATTAATATATCAGGACAGAACAATGATTATGGAGCTGGAGAGAGAGGAATAGTACTGGATGGGATGTGAATGTGTCTGTGTGTATGTGTGTGTGTGGTGTGTGTATGTGTATGTGGTGTGTGTGTGTGTGTGTGTGTGTGTGTGTGTGGTGTGTGTGTGGTGTGTGTGTGGTGTGTGTGTATGTGTATGTGGTGTGTGTGTGTGTGTGTGTGTGTGGTGTGTGTGTGTATGTGTGTGTGTGGTGTGTGTGTGCTCCTACAGGTCTGTGGTGTGTGTGTGTGTGTGTGTGTGTGTGGTATGTGTGTATGTGTGTGTGGTGTGTGTGTGCTCCTACAGGTCTGTGGTGTGCTCGGGGAGGTGTGGGGGCAGTTTGGTCAGTTTGAGGTTGGAGCAGTCCACCACAGTGCCCTCACAGCGACACTTCTCTGGACACACCAGGTCCTGGAAACACTCTCCACTCAGTCTGCTACGGTAGTCCTCTGTACCTGGGAAGGAGAGGGACAGGACAGTGGACAGGAGATGGACAGGAGAGGGACAAGAGGGTGGACAGGAGAGGGACAGGAGAGGGACAAGAGGGTGGACAGGAGAGGGACAGGAGAGGGACAGGAGTGGGGACAGGAGAGGGACAGGAGTGGGGACAGGAGAGGGACAAGAGAGTGGACAGGAGTGGGGACAGGAGAGGGACAGGAGTGGGGACAGGAGAGGGACAGGAGAGTGGACAGGAGAGTGGACAGGAGAGGGACAGGAGGGTGAACAGGAGAGTGGACAGGAGAGGGTACAGGAAAGTGGACAGGAGAGTGGATAGGAGAGTGGACAGGAGAGGGACAAGAGAGGGACAGGAGGGTAGACAGGAGAGGGTACAGGAAAGTGGACAGGAGAGTGGATAGGAGAGTGGACAGGAGAGGGACAAGAGAGGGACAGGAGGGTGGACAGGAGAGGGTACAGGAAAGTGGACAGGAGAGTGGATAGGAGAGTGGACAGGAGAGGGACAGGAGAGGGACAGGAGGGTGGACAGGAGAGTGGACAGGAGAGGGACAGGAGAGTGGACAGGAGAGGGACAGGAGAGTGGACAGGAGAGGGACAGGAGTGGGGACAGGAGAGGGACAAGAAGGTGGACAGGAGAGTGGACAGGAGAGTGGACAGGAGAGTGGACAGGAGAGGGACAGGAGTGGGGACAGGAGAGAGACAGGAGAGGGACAGGAGAGTTGACAGGAGTGGGGACAGGAGAGAGACAGGAGAGGGTACAGGAGTGGGGACAGGAGAGACAGGAGAGTGGACAGGAGAGTGGACAGGAGAGGGACAGGAGAGGGACAGGAGAGTGGACAGAAGAGGGACAGGAGAGTGGACAGGAGAGTGGACAGGAGAGAGACAGGTGAGTGGAAAGGAGAGGGACAGGAGAGAGACAGGAGAGGGACAGGAGAGAGACAGGAGAGGGACAGGAGAGTTGATAGGAGTGGGGACAGGAGAGAGACAGGAGAGGGACAGGAGAGTGGACAGGAGTGGGGACAGGAGAGGGACAGGAGTGGGGACAGGAGAGAGACAGGAGAGTGGACAGGAGAGTGGACAGGAGAGGGACAGGAGGGTGAACAGGAGAGGGACAGGAGAGAGACAGGAGAGGGACAGGAAAGGGACAGGAGAGGGACAGGAGTGGGGACAGGAGTGGGGACAGGAGAGAGACAGGAGAGGGACAGGAGAGGGACAAGAGAGAGACAGGAGAGGGACAGGAGAGAGACAGGAGAGGGACAGGAGTGGGACAGGAGTGGGGACAGGAGAGAGACAGGAGAGGGACAGGAGTGGGACAGGAGTGGGGACAGGAGAGAGACAGGAGAGGGACAGGAGAGGGACAGGAGAGAGACAGGAGAGGGACAGGAGAGAGACAGGAGAGAGACAGGAGAGTGGACAGGAGAGTGGACAGGAGAGTGGACAGGAGAGGGACAGGAGAGTAGACAGAAGAGGGACAGGAGAGTGGACAGGAGTGGGGACAGGAGAGAGACAGGAGAGGGACAGGAGAGTGGACAGGAGAGTGGACAGGAGAGTGGACAGGAGAGGGACAGGAGAGAGACAGGAGAGGGACAGGAGAGACAGGAGAGGGACAGGAGAGAGACAGGAAAGGGACAGGAGAGAGACAGGAGAGGGACAGGAGAGTTGATAGGAGTGGGGACAGGAGAGAGACAGCAGAGGGACAGGAGAGTGGACAGGAGTGGGGACAGGAGAGAGACAGGAGAGTGGACAGGAGAGGGACAGGAGAGGGACAGGAGTGGGGACAGGAGAGGGACAGGAGTGGGGACAGGAGAGGGACAGGAGTGGGGACAGGAGCGAGACAGGAGAGTGGACAGGAGAGGGACAGGAGTGGGGACAGTAGAGGGACAAGAGGGTGGACAGGAGAGGGACAAGAGGGTGGACAGGAGAGTGGACAGGAGAGTGGACAAGAGAGGGACAGGAGAGGGACAGGAGAGTGGACAGGAGTGGGGACAGGAGAGGGACAGGAGAGGGACAGGAGTGGGGACAGGAGAGGGACAGGAGAGAGACAGGAGAGGGACAGGAGAGTGGACAGGAGTGGGGACAGGAGAGGGACAGGAGAGGGACAGGAGTGGGGACAGGAGAGGGACAAGAGGGTGGACAGGAGAGGGACAAGAGGGTGGACAGGAGAGTGGACAGGGGATGGACAGGAGAGTGGACAAGAGAGGGACAGGAGAGGGACAGGAGTGGGGACAGGAGAGAGACAGGAGAGGGACAGGAGAGGGACAGGAGTGGGGACAGGAGAGGGGACAGGAGAGTGGACAGGAGAGTGGACAGAAGAGGGACAGGAGAGTGGACAGGAGTGGGGACAGGAGAGAGACAGGAGAGGGACAGGAGTGGGGACAGGAGAGAGACAGGAGAGGGACAGGATAGAGACAGGAGAGGGACAGGAGAGAGACAGGAGAGGGACAGGAGAGGGACAGGAAAGTTGATAGGAGTGGGGATAGGAGAGAGACAGGAGAGGGACAGGAGAGTGGACAGGAGTGGGGACAGGAGAGAGACAGGAGAGGGACAGGAGTGGGGACAGGAGAGAGACAAGAGAGTGGACAGGAGAGGGACAGGAGAGTGGACAGGAGAGGGACAGGAGGGTGGACAGAAGAGTGGACAAGAGAGTGGACAGGAGAGTGGACAGGAGTGGGGACAGGAGAGAGACAGGTGGAGTGGACAGGAGAGTGGGCAGGAGGGGGGATAGGAGAGGAACAGGAGAGTGGACAAGAGAGGGAAAGGAGAGGGACAGGAGAGTGGACAGGACAGTGGACAGGAGGAGGGACAGGAGAGGGACAGAAGAGTGGACAGGAGAGTGGACAGGACAGTCGACAGGAGAGTGGACAGGAGAGTCGACAGGAGAGTGGAGAGGAGAGTAGACAGGAGAGGGACAGGAGAGTGGACAGGAGAGGGACAGGAGAGTGGACAGGAGAGTGGACAGGAGAGTAGACAGGAGAGTGGACAGGAGGGGAGACAGGAGAGGGACAGGAGAGTGGACAGGAGAGTGGACAGGAGAGTCGACAGGAGAGTGGACAGGAGAGTCGACAGGAGAGTGGAGAGGAGAGTAGACAGGAGAGTGGACAGGAGAGTGGACAGGAGAGTGGACAGGAGAGTGGACAGGAGGGGAGACAGGAGAGGGACAGGAGGGTGGACAGGAGAGGGACAGGAGAGTGGACAGGAGGGGAGACAGGAGAGAGACAGGAGAGGGACAGGAGGGGAGACAGGAGAGGGACAGGAGAGGGACAGGAGAGAGACAGGAGGGGAGACAGGAGAGGGACAGGAGGGGAGACAGGAGAGGGACAGGAGAGAGACAGGAGAGTGGACAGGAGGGGAGACAGGAGAGCGACAGGAGATAGACAGGAGAGAGACAGGAGAGGGACAGGAGAGTGGACAGAAGAGTGGACAGGAGAGTCTTTCATTGTCCCAGGGATCTGGGACCAAGCTTGCTTACTGTAGGCATTGAATTATGCATATGCCTTTACTGGAACACAATGCCTTTCAAACATACACTATACAGAACACACACACATGAGCAAAGGAACACCCCCACACACAGCTATTAAACATTTTAAAAATACCACACACACACCTACACCATCATTTGGAAGAGAACAGTTGACAGAAAGGTCAATTCCAGGAGGTTAGTTGCTTGGAGATGTTTTGACAGAATAATACAGGGTGTTTTTCTGTACCGCCGGGTGTAACGCCGGGTGTTGGATGGTTGTAAGTTTGGTTTCCATCACACAAGCCTTTCCTTGGCACCGCTGTATATGTTAGTCATTCCATCTCTATCTCCAACAGTGATCCAAGAGAGCCTCTGACAACGCAAGCTCCAAGAACCACAGCCCAGACCCAGACAGGGCCCGCCGGATGAGAGGCTCGGCTGGGGTCTCTTTCCTCTCTCTCTGCTGGGGAAACCACTGGGCCTGGCTCAAACACTGGCTCACACTGGCTGCCTTCCAAAGGGCACCCTATTCCCTATACCCTGGTCAAAAGTAGTGCACTACATATGGACTAGGGTGCCATTTTGGATGCAGACAAGTGCCATGCAGGAGCAGGACAGCAGGGTGACAGAAAGCAGAAGAAGGAGGCGGAGGATGAGGAGGAGGAAGAGGAGGGGGAGGAAGAGGACTCTTCAACAACACGGAGGAAGAAGCGAGGATTGTAGTGTACCACTTTGTAGTCTCCGTCTGTGAAGGAGGGAAGCCTCATCTTTTCTCTTTTCCTCCTCTCACCATCACCGTAAAGAAGGGGCCGTGGATCTGTCCCAGAATGCCGTGCTGCAGGCATATGGTGTGGGTGGGCCGGGCGGGTGTGTCCAGCGGTCCCTGGTGCTTGACGGAACCATGTGAGGCGAGTGTAGGCGGCGGCACATGGTTAGATCAAGCACAAGAGACAGCTGCACCAGGTAGAGAGAAGAACAGGTAGGTAGGCAGGTAAGTAGTGAGGCAGAGTGAGGGTGAGCTGAGGGCCACAGGAACATGAACAGACAGGAACAGACAGGAGGAGCCAGGACAGGTAGCTGATTGTGGTGACCGCCTGGACTCCCCCCAGACAGGACCTCCTTTTCCTCCCAACACCAACACTGTCCCTCCCCTCAACCATGCTCAATGGGCAGGGCCCCCAGAGGCCACACCGTACTGCACTGTCTGTAACCCCCCAGCATAGGGAAAGCCACAAACACAGGGACACATATAGACAGCCCTGTGTGATTATCAATTAGATGGGATAGAGGGAAAGACAGGGAGAGAGGGAGGGGGGGAGAGAGGGGTGAGAGAAAACAATGCAAGCTCTCTGGAGCTTTTTATGCAAGCACGCGCATGCATACGCACACACACACACACACACACACACACACACACACACACACACACACACACACACACACACACACACACACACACACACACACACACACACACACACACACACACACAGTTTATCGGGGTGTTGTGTTTCTGTATTGAATTTACCCAGCCTGTAATTAGGAGAACCCAGGGTTATTATCAAAGC
Organism: Salvelinus namaycush; assembly: GCF_016432855.1. NCBI lineage: Eukaryota > Metazoa > Chordata > Actinopteri > Salmoniformes > Salmonidae > Salvelinus > Salvelinus namaycush. The sequence goes on along the minus strand of NC_052323.1, from coordinate 35,147,290 downwards.
ACCAGTTGAGAGGAGCTGCCTTAACACCGTTGTCCTCTCCTCTTCTCCCCGCGGGGGGCCTTATATGTGGGGTCCCCCTCCTGTCTCGACTCTCCACCTGAGAGGCAGTGACGGGTGTGATTTGTGAGCTCGCCCCACACACCAATATAGACAGACACCCTGGCCTCAAGCCTTCCTCTCTTCTGCTACAAACCAGACAAATGGGAAACCCAAAGAAGCAGCGAGTAAGAAAAAGATAGGCAGAGGAGGGGGGAGGAGAAACAGAGAGAAAGAGTGGTAGGGGGGAGGAGAAACAGAGAGAAAGAGGCAGAAGAGGGGGAGGAGAAACAGAGAGAAAGAGTGGTAGGGGGGAGGAGAAACAGAGAGAAAGAGGCAGATGAGGGGGAGGAGAAACAGAGAGAAAGAGGCAGATGAGGGGGAGGAGAAACAGAGAGAAAGAGGCAGATGAGGGGGAGGAGAAACAGAGAGAAAGAGGCAGATGAGGGGGAGGAGAAACAGAGAGAAAGAGGCAGATGAGGGGGGAGGAGAAACAGAGAGAAAGAGTGGTAGGGGTGAGGAGAAACAGAGAGAAATAGATGTAGAAAGAGAAAAAGAGAGAGGGAGGGCAGTGCAGGAATGTGTCTCTGGTCTGTGCTCCGTGTCTGACTGTGACTCTGCCTCAGATGCACAGCCCTCGCCACGTAATCAAGTGCCACATGATTATGGAGGAATTGTGTGCGGAGGGGCTATGGAGACTTGGAGCCATCAACATGTCACTATGCATTAGATCAGATGCCTCAGGAGAGTAAAGCAGGAGGGGGAGACACAGACGGACACGGCACAACTGCTGGAGAGACACTACTTCTGTAGTACAGTGGGTGCTTGTCACACGGTGCTGAGGAGCAAAAGGTTGCTGGGTGCTCTGGTAATTGAAAGGAGTCTATAGATATGCACTGTACTCACAAGGAATGGTAATCATCGTGTGTGTGTGTGTCTACCTGTGCAGCGGAACTTCTTGCCCTTGACCTGGCTGATGCGTTTGTTGGCCAGGCGACGTGGGTGGCTACAGCGGGCTCCGCTGGTCTCAATGGGGTTGTCAAACAAGTAGTCAGCCAGCCACTTCAGATGGCAGTCACAGATAAACGGGTTCTGGGCCAGGTGGCTGGAGGAGAGATGATCAGAGAGAGAGAGATGAAGGGAGGGAGGGACAGAGAGATGGAGGGATAGAGTGAGAGAGGGAGAGATGGAGAGAAAGCAAGAGAAAAATGGAGAGAGATATGCAGAGAAAGAGAGAGAGAGAGAGAGGTGGGAAGACTGAGAATGAGTCATGCAGGTGAGAAATATGCCACATATCATCATCATAACAGATAATGATTCCTTTAGATACATGAGAAAACGTATTTGTATGTTTGAGAAATATTTATACGCTTCTGTGAAAAAAATATGAGCTAGACGCTCAAACAACAAATACACTGTAGATAAGTAACATGATGTACCCTGGGGCTCCCAGCGGGCCTAAAAAAAACAGAAAAACAAGCTTAAAAAATAGACGCCTCTCTGATATTATCCAAGGTCGTATATCTTGGTTTTCTCTTCTTAGTCCTCTGCTTACATAGACTGAATAGAAACCCTGTCTGTGTGTGTGTGTGTGTGTGTGCGTGTGCGTGTGCGTGTGCGTGTGTGTGTGTGTGTGTGTGTGTGTGTGTGTGTGTGTGTGTGCATGGCCTTTACCCCATGTTGTGAGAGTATGGCCTTTACCCCATGTTGTGAGAGTATGGCCTTTACCCCATGTTGTGAGAGTATGGCCTTCAGCCCATGTTGTGAGAGCATGGCCTTTACCCCATGTTGTGAGAGTATGGCCTTCAGCCCATGTTGTGAGAGCATGGCCTTCAGCCCATGTTGTGAGAGTATGGGCTTTACCCATGTTGTGAGAGTATGGCCTTTACCCCATGTTGTGAGAGCATGGCCTTCAGCCCATGTTGTGAGAGCATGGCCTTTACCCCATGTTGTGAGAGCATGGCCTTACCCCATGTTGTGAGAGTAGGCCTTCAGCCCATGTTGTGAGAGCATGGCCTTTACCCCATGTTGTGAGAGCATGGCCTTTACCCCATGTTGTGAGAGTATGGCCTTTACCCATGTTGTGAGAGTATGGCCTTCAGCCCATGTTGTGAGAGTATGGCCTTTACCCCATGTTGTGAGAGCATGGCCTTTACCCCATGTTGTGAGAGCATGGCCTTTACCCCATGTTGTGAGAGTATGGCCTTCAGCCCATGTTGTGAGAGCATGGCCTTTACCCCATGTTGTGAGAGGTATGGCCTTCAGCCCATGTTGTGAGAGCATGGCCTTTACCCCATGTTGTGAGAGTATGGCCTTTACCCCATGTTGTGAGAGCATGGCCTTTACCCCATGTTGTGAGAGTATGGCCTTTACCCCATGTTGTGAGAGCATGGCCTTTACCCCATGTTGTGAGAGTATGGCCTTCAGCCCATGTTGCCTTGAACCCATTGTGTGAGAGCATGGCCTTTACCCCATGTTGTGAGAGTATGGCCTTCAGCCCATGTTGCCTTGAACCCATTGTGTGAGAGCATGGCCTTTATATACTGATGTAATTGTATTTATTGATTATGTTGTCTATCTCTTTTCTGTCAGGCACCTAGAGGACAACCAGATCACCGTGATGAGAGGGGGGCGTTCCAGGACCTCAAACAGCTGGAGAGACTGTAAGTATCCCTAGCTGACCTACCTCCCTACCCAGCAGTCACTGCAGTAGACTGTCACGCTCGTGACACTTTTCAACCCTCACTGTTTGTGTTTGGGTATTTACACTGTTTCTGTATGCTTAAGTGTGTGTGTGTGGGTGTGGGTGTAGCCTTTACCCCCATGTAGCCTTTACCCCATGTTGCCTTACCCCATGTTAGCCTTTACCCCATGTAGCCTTTACCCCATGTAGCCTTTACCCCATGTAGCCTTTACCCATGTTGCCTTTACCCATGTAGCCTTTACCCCATGTAGCCTTTACCCCATTTTGCCTTTACCCCATGTAGCCTTTACCCCATGTAGCCTTTACCCCATGTAACCTTTACCCCATGTAACCTTTACCCCATGTAGCCTTTACCCCATGTAGCCTTTACCCATGTAGCCTTTACCCATGTAGCCTTTACCCCGTGTTGCCTTTACCCCGTGTTGCCTTTACCCCGTGTTGCCTTTACCCATGTTGTCTTTACCCCATGTTGCCTTTACCCCATGTTGCCTTTATCCATGTTACCTTTACCCCATGTTGCCTTTCCCCAATGTTGCGTTTTCCCCATGTAGTCTTTTCCCCATGTTGCCTTTACCCCATGTTGCCTTTACCCCATGTAACCTTTACCCCATGTAACCTTTACCCCATGTAACCTTTACCCCATGTAGCGTTTACCCCATGTAACCTTTACCCCATGTAGCCTTTACCCCATGTTGCCTTTACCCCATGTAGCCTTTACCCCATGTAGCCTTTACCCCATGTTGCCTTTACCCCATGTAGCCTTTACCCCATGTTGCCTTTACCCATGTTGCCTTTACCCATGTTGCCTTTACCCCATGTTGCCTTTACCCCATGTTGCCTTTACCCCATGTTGCCTTTACCCCATGTTGCCTTTACCCCATGTTGCCTTTACCCCAAGTAACCTTTACCCCATGTTGCCTTTACCCCATGTTTCCTTTACCCCATGTAGCCTTTACCCCATGTAACCTTTACCCCATGTAACCTTTACCCCATGTTGCCTTTACCCAATATTGCCTTTACCCCATGTAGTCTTTTCCCCATGTTGCTTTTACCCCATGTAGCCTTTACCCCATGTAGCCTTTACCCCATGTTGCCTTTACCCATGTTGCCTTTACCCCATGTAACCTTTACCCCATGTAACCTTTACCCCATGTAACCTTTACCCCATGTAGCCTTTACCCCATGTTGCCTTTACCCCATGTAGCCTTTACCCCATGTTGCCTTTACCCAATGTTGCCTTTACCCCATGTAGTCTTTTCCCCATGTTGCCTTTACCCCATGTTGCCTTTACCCCATGTAGCCTTTACCCCATGTAGCCTTTACCCCATGTTGCCTTTACCCATGTTGCCTTTACCCCATGTAACCTTTACCCCATGTAACCTTTACCCCATGTAGCCTTTACCCCATGTTGCCTTTACCCATGTTGCCTTTACCCCATGTTGCCTTTACCCCATGTTGCCTTTACCCCATGTAGCCTTTACCCCATGTTGCCTTTACCCCATGTTGCCTTTACCCCATGTAGCCTTTACCCCATGTAGCCTTTACCCCATGTAGCCTTTACCCCATGTTGCCTTTACCCCATGTTGCCTTTACCCCATGTTTCCTTTACCCCAAGTAGCCTTTACCCCATGTTGCCTTTACCCCATGTAGCCTTTACCCCATGTAGCCTTTACCCCATGTTGCCTTTACCCCATGTTTCCTTTACCCCATGTAGCCTTTACCCCATGTTGCCTTTACCCCATGTTGCCTTTACCCATGTTGCCTTTACCCCATGTAGCCTTTACCCCATGTTGCCTTTACCCCATGTAGCCTTTACCCATGTTGTGAGAACATGTCCTTTACCCAATTGTGTGAGAGCATGGCCTTTACCCCATGTTGTGAGAGCATGTCCTTTACCCCATATTGTGAGTGCATGGCCTTTACCCCATGTTGTGAGAGCATGTCCTTTACCCCATATTGTGAGTGCATGGCCTTTACCCCATGTTGTGAGAGCATGTCCTTTACCCCATATTGTGAGTGCATGGCCTTTACCCCATGTTGACTTTACCGCATGTTTGGAGAGCATCGCCTTTACCCCATGTTGTGAGAGTATGGCCTTCAGCCCATGTTGTGAGAGCATGTTCTTTACCCCATGTTGTGAGAGTATGGCCTTCAGCCCATGTTGTGAGAGCATGGCCTTTACCCCATGTTGTGAGAGCATGGCCTTTACCCCATGTTGTGAGAGTATGGCCTTTACCCCATGTTGTGAGAGTATGGCCTTCAGCCCATGTTGTGAGAGCATGGCCTTTACCCCATGTTGTGAGAGTATGGCCTTCAGCCCATGTTGTGAGAGCATGGCCTTCAGCCCATGTTGTGAGAGTATGGCCTTTACCCCATGTTGTGAGAGTATGGCCTTTACCCCATGTTGTGAGAGCATGGCCTTCAGCCCATGTTGTGAGAGCATGGCCTTTACCCCATGTTGTGAGAGCATGGCCTTTACCCCATGTTGTGAGAGTATGGCCTTCAGCCCATGTTGTGAGAGCATGGCCTTTACCCCATGTTGTGAGAGCATGGCCTTTACCCCATGTTGTGAGAGTATGGCCTTTACCCCATGTTGTGAGAGTATGGCCTTTACCCCATGTTGTGAGAGTATGGCCTTCAGCCCATGTTGTGAGAGCATGGCCTTTACCCCATGTTGTGAGAGTATGGCCTTCAGCCCATGTTGTGAGAGCATGGCCTTCAGCCCATGTTGTGAGAGTATGGCCTTTACCCCATGTTGTGAGAGTATGGCCTTTACCCCATGTTGTGAGAGCATGGCCTTCAGCCCATGTTGTGAGAGCATGGCCTTTACCCCATGTTGTGAGAGCATGGCCTTTACCCCATGTTGTGAGAGTATGGCCTTCAGCCCATGTTGTGAGAGCATGGCCTTTACCCCATGTTGTGAGAGCATGGCCTTTACCCCATGTTGTGAGAGTATGGCCTTTACCCCATGTTGTGAGAGTATGGCCTTCAGCCCATGTTGTGAGAGTATGGCCTTTACCCCATGTTGTGAGAGCATGGCCTTTACCCCATGTTGTGAGAGCATGGCCTTTACCCCATGTTGTGAGAGTATGGCCTTCAGCCCATGTTGTGAGAGCATGGCCTTTACCCCATGTTGTGAGAGTATGGCCTTCAGCCCATGTTGTGAGAGCATGGCCTTTACCCCATGTTGTGAGAGTATGGCCTTTACCCCATGTTGTGAGAGCATGGCCTTTACCCCATGTTGTGAGAGTATGGCCTTTACCCCATGTTGTGAGAGCATGGCCTTTACCCCATGTTGTGAGAGTATGGCCTTCAGCCCATGTTGCCTTGAACCCATTGTGTGAGAGCATGGCCTTTACCCCATGTTGTGAGAGTATGGCCTTCAGCCCATGTTGCCTTGAACCCATTGTGTGAGAGCATGGCCTTTATATACTGATGTAATTGTATTTATTGATTATGTTGTCTATCTCTTTTCTGTCAGGCACCTAGAGGACAACCAGATCACCGTGATTGAGAGGGGGGCGTTCCAGGACCTCAAACAGCTGGAGAGACTGTAAGTATCCCTAGCTGACCTACCTCCCTACCCAGCAGTCACTGCAGTAGACTGTCACGCTCGTGACACTTTTCACCCCTCACTGTTTGTGTTTGGGTATTTACACTGTTTCTGTATGCTTAAGTGTGTGTGTGTGTGTGTGTGTGTGTGTGTGTGTGTGTGTGTGTGTGTGTGTGTGTGTGTGTGTGTGTGTGTGTGTTTTCATCATGTATTTTGTTCTGGAGGCAGCTCTGCAGAATGGTCACTAGCTGGAACAGCCACAAAGTCATAAAATCAGATTTTAAAACCTTAACCCTAACCACACTGCTAACTCTAATGCCTAACCCTAACTTCAAATGAAGACCAAAAATAACATTTTTGTTTTCATTAATATTTACAATATGTGACCGACCACCTTGATTCGGTCTTATGTAGCAAAATTTGAAATTGTGTTTTTTACATTGGATGAAAGTAGACTCAGAGCTACAAAATGGTATATTATACACTGCAGTTGAGAAACAATGGGAAAGTAATTCTGCTTTGAAAGTTGATACACTTGTAACTCCACTTTTGAGAAAATGTCCCTTGAAAGTTGTGGAACGCCTAAGGAGAGCTCTTCTACACCCATTCAGCATCGTTCACACCCTCTTCACTTTAGCCCCACCCATCTGTTTAAAGATTCACATGTGAGGCCATGTGCTAAACAGAGTAAGTAGTTTAGTAAACGACCAAAGATTGCAAGACTAAAAGTGTTAAAAGCAGGAGCCTACAATAAGGAAAAACTCCATGTTAAAATACACCTTATCTAGTCCTTGACCTGTATCCTATTGGGACTTTCTGGTGCAGGTCATGTTGTTCTTCACATTACCGTCTCCGTTAAATACACACTATATCTATTAAAATCTATGTTTATTTGTCACATGCACAGGATACAGAAGGTGTAAACGCTACAGTGAAATGGTTACTTGCATAGTAGCAATATCAAAAACAGAAAGTGCCAAGATAAAATATATTTTATAAATATTAGATGATGCTTACCCAGACACACTTGTCTAAATTGATGGGTCATGTGAAATAAATGCTATAACCACCCCCCAGCCACATCTAGATAAGTGGATGGGTCACTATTGTCTAGACATGTACACATGTTCATGAAATACAAAAGATGGCAGTAAACACCCCCAGATACACCTGGCTAACTTGATGGGTCATGTAATCATCTGGCGAAGTGGAGTCTTTTCTTTAGACATGTAGCTAGCTAGCTAAACAATGAACCGGCATAATCTCAACTCATACTAATAACAATACAAACATTGTCATAGCTGTAGTATCACTAGACGGCTTCCACCCGGTTACATAACCCAGCATCTTAGAGGCTGCTGTCCCATATACTTAGACTTCAAATCACTGGCCACTTTAATAATGGAACACCAGTCACTTTAATAATGTTTGCATATTTTTGCTTTACTCATCTCAAATGTATATACTGTATTCTATTTGACTGTATTTTAGTCTATGCCTCTCCGACATTGGTCATCCTAATATTTATATATATTCATATATTTTACTTTTAGGTTGTGTGTATTCTGTGTATTGTTGTGAATTGTTAGATATTACTGCACTGTTGGAGCTAGAAACACAAGCATTTCGCTACACCCGGAATAACATCTGCTAAACATGTATATGTGACAAAGAAAATTTGATTTGATTTGATGAATCTGCAGGTAGCTAAAGAGCTAACCAACTATGTTCAATGTTAGCCAGCTAACATTAGGCTATAACTAGCAATGGAAATGTATTTCTGATTCAAATAATATTACTATACAGATCATACACGTAACGTTAGCTAGCGAGCCAGCAAGCTCAAATCAAATCAAATGTTATTTGTCACATACCCATGGTTAGCAGATGTTAATGCGAGTGTAGTGAAATGCTTGTGCTTCTAGTTCCGACAATGCAGTAATAACCAACGAGTAATCTAACCTAACAATTTCACAACAGCTACATTATACACACAAGTGTAAAGGGATGAAGAATATGTACATAAAGATATATGAATGAGTGATGGTACAGAACGGCATAGGCAAGATGCAGTAGATGGTATCGAGTATAGTATATACATTTGAGATGCGTAATGTAGGGTATGTAAACATTATATTAAGTGGCATTGTTTAAAGTGGCTAGTGATACATTTTTTACATGTATGGCAGCAGCCACTCAATGTTAGTTTAACAGTCTGATGGCCTTGAGATAGAAGCTGTTTTTCAGTCTCTCGGTCCCTGCTTTGATGCACCTGTACTGACCTCGCCTTCTGGATGATAGCGGGGTGAACAGGCAGTGGCTCGGGTGGTTGTTGTCCTTGATGATCTTTATGGCCTTCCTGTGACATCGGGTGGTATAGGTGTCCTGGAGGGCAGGTAGTTTGCCCCCAGTGATGCGTTGTGCAGACCTCACTACCCTCTGGAGAGCCTTACGGTTGTGGGCGGAGCAGTTGCCATACCAGGCAGTGATACAGCCCGACAGGTTGCTCTCGATTGTGCATCTGTAAAAGTTTGTGAGTGCTTTTGGTGACAAGCCGAATTTCTTCAGCCTCCTGAGGTTAAAGAGGCGCTGCTGCACGTTCTTCACCACACCGTCTGTGTGGGTGGACCAATTCAGTTTGTCCGTGATGTGTACGCCGAGGAACTTAAAACTTTCTACCCTCTCCACTACTGTCCCGTCGATGTGGATAGGGGGGTGCTCCCTCTGCTGTTTCCTGAAGTCCACGATCATCTCCTTTGTTTTGTTGAAGTTGAGTGTGAGGTTATTTTCCTGACACCACACTCCGAGTGCCCTCACCTCCTCCCTGTAGGCCGTCTCGTCGTTGTTGGTAATCAAGCCTACCACTGTAGTGTCGTCTGCAACTTGATTATTGAGTTGGAGGCGTGCATGGCCACGCAGTCGTGGGTGAACAGGGAGTACAGGAGAGGGCTCAGAACGCACCCTTGTGGGGCCCCAGTGTTGAGGATCAGTGGGGTGGAGATGTTGTTACCTACCCTCACCACCTGGGGGCGGCCCGTCAGGAAGTCCAGGACCCAGTTGCACAGGGCGGGGTCGAGACCCAGGGTCTCGAGCTTGATGACGAGTTTGGAGGGTACTATGGTGTTAAATGCTGAGCTGTAGTCGATGAACAGCATTCTCACATAGGTATTCCTCTTGTCCAGATGGGTTAGGGCAGTGTGGTTGCGATTGCGTCGTCTGTGGACCTATTGGGGCGGTAAGCAAATTGGAGTGGGTCTAGGGTGTCAGGTAGGGTGGAGGTGATATGGTCCTTGACTAGCCTCTCAAAGCACTTCATGATGACGGAAGTGAGTGCTACGGGGCGGTAGTCATTTAGCTCAGTTACCTTAGCTTTCTTGGGAACAGGAACAATGGTGGCCCTCTTGAAGCATGTGGGAACAGCAGACTGGGATGAGGATTGATTGAATATGTCCGTAAACACACCAGCCAGCTGGTCTGCGCATGCTCTGAGGACGCGGCTGGGGATGCCGTCTGGGCCTGCAGCCTTGCGAGAGTTAACACGTTTAAATGTTTTACTCACGTCAACTGCAGTGAAGGAGAGTCCACAGGTTTTGGTAGCGGGCCGTGTCAGTGGCACTGTATTGTCCTCAAAGCGAGCAAAGAAGTTGTTTAGTCTGTCTGGGAGCAAGACATCCTGGTCCGCGACGGGGCTGGTTTTCTTTTTGTAATCCGTGATTGACTGTAGACCCTGCCACATACCTCTTGTCTCTGAGCCGTTGAATTGCGACTCTACTTTGTCTCTATACTGACGCTTAGCTAGTTTGATTGCCTTGCGGAGGGAATAGCTACACTGTTTGTATTCGGTCATGTTTCCAGTCACCTTGCCCTGGTTAAAAGCAGTGGTTCGCGCTTTCAGTTTCGCGCGAATGCTGCCATCAATCCACGGTTTCTGGTTGGGGAATGTTTTAATAGTTGCTGTGGGTACGACATCGCCAATGCACTTGCTAATGAACTCGTTCACCGAATCAGCGTATTCGTTTAATGTTGTTGTTTGACGCAATGCGGAACATATCCCAATCCACTTGATCGAAGCAGTCTTGAAGCGTGGAATCAGATTGGTCGGACCAGCGTTGAACAGACCTGAGAGCGGGAGCTTCCTGTTTTAGTTTCTGTCTATAGGCTGGAAGCAACAAAATATCGTGGTCAGCTTTTCCGAAAGGAGGGCGGGGGAGGGCCTTATATGCGTCGCGGAAGATAGAATAACAATGATCCAGGGTTTTACCAGCCCTGGTAGCACAATCGATATGCTGATAGAATTTAGGGAGTTTTGTTTTCAGATTAGCCTTGTTAAAATCCCCAGCTACAATGAATGCAGCCTCAGGATATGTGGTTTTCAGTTTACATAGAGTCAAATAAAGTTCGTTCAGGGCCATCGATGTGTCTGCTTGGGGGGGAATATATGCGGCTGTGATTATAATCGAAGAGTATTCTCTTGGTAGATAATGCGGTCGACATTTGATTGTGAGGAATTCTAAGTCAGGTGAACAGAAGGACTTGAGTTCCTGTATGTTGTTGTGATCACACCACGTCTCGTTAATCATAAGGCATACCCCCCGCCCCTCTTCTTACCAGAAAGATATTTGTTTCTGTCGGCGCGATGCGTGAAGAAACCAGCTGGCTGTACCGACTCCGATAGCGTGTCTCGAGTGAGCCATGTTTCCGTGAAGCAAAGAACGTTACAGTCTCTGATGTCTCTCTGGAATGCTACCCTTGCTCGGATTTCATCAACCTTGTTGTCAAGAGACTGGACATTGGCGAGTAGTATACTCGGGAGCGGTGTGCGATGTGCCCGTCTCCGGAGCCTGACCAGAAGACCACTTCTTCTGCCCCTTTTACGGCGTCGTTGTATTGGTTCGCCGGCTGGGATCCGATCCATTGTCCCGGGTGGTGGGCAAAACACAGGTGGGCAAAACACAGGATCCGCTTCGGGAAAGTCGTATTCCTGGTCGTAATGATGGTTAGTTGACGTTGCTCTTATATCCAGTAGTTCCTCCCGACTGTATGTAATAAAACCTAAGATTACCTATGTTACCAATGTAATAAATAACACGTAAAAAAAACTAAATACTGCATAGTTTCCTAGGAACGCGAAGCGATGCGGCCATCTCTGTCGGCGCCGGAAGTAGAACGCTACAGTAACGTTCACTAGCTAGCTAACAGTACACTTTAACTTGCAATGAAAACGACTTTCTGGCAAACTTTGAAACATATAATATCTGAAAATGTAGCTAGATTATTACCCATATAAATGGATGAACGCTTCACGACAGACTGGAAGCATTTCACTCTGTTTTGTTTGTAGCAACATCTTATTTGGCCAGCGTTGTGTCAAATCACTCCGGTTCACAGTGACCGTGGCGTGTGCAGAAAGTAGCCCATCACTTTTTCCAACTGATCTGTCGATAGCGGCTGCTAAATTTAGGGCATCAATGTTGTTGAGAAAAGTTGCCAAACAAAAACGCTGTGGTGGAAAGGACAATAAACACATACTGAGCAGTTCACGTTATAGACAGAAGCATGCAAACTAATTTCCCGGCATGTCCAGCCCATCCATTTTCTCAGCCAATCATAGCTAGTGGGAAGGTTCCTAACTTTTTCCGTGGCTAAACCAACTAGGCTCGTAATTTAACAATTGTATTCATATTTACGGATGTAATACAATAATGCTATTAAAGCACATGAAAGTTCACATGTTCCAGAAGGCATTTCTGCCAAAAAAGAAAGAAAAAACAGAAAGAAAAGAATACATTCTAATGCCTCTCCTGTGAAGTAGAGATGTGTGACGTATGCCTCGCTTCCTAAAATGAGTCATATATGTGCACTTGGAAGCACTCAAAAAGCCCTATTTATGTAAGAATGATCACGTTTACATTAACATTAAAGTCACCTGCTCCTTGACAAAGGTGAACCATCACTGATTGTGAATGTCAACACACTGACGTGAAACTAGACACTTGGTTTACTTACCTCATCTGTATCACTGTGTTTCTTCTGGTCTGGAAGTAGCTGGCGAGTCCACAAACTGGTAAGAGAACCAAACACATCCATGCCAGGCTTGCCAGCCAGGTTTATGGTTAGTAGTGTGGTGTAACATGACAGGGATGACACACTGACAGAGATCATAGACAGGGCCATGAGAACATCTGTCTCCAGTCATGTCATCTCTCTGGGGGAAATGTCTGGCAGTAAGAGGTGAGGGAGTTCAACTGAAGAATCAGTACAGCATGTAGCAAAACAGATCGGATTTACTTTGATTAGATAAGTCCCAACTGTTAAGTGGTACTTCAGTTTTATTGAAGATTCCAAGCTAGACAACGTAGGTGACAGTTGATCTGCTCTCTAATGCTGTGTTTCTCATTGAGGTCACATCAAAGGTGGAGGCCTTAGCTTTGAGATATTGTGATTTGTGGCGTAACAGCGTGGAAGTTTGATATGCTAGCTGGCTCGGTATTAGGTTAGCCTCGAGTCTCTCCCTCTCTATGCGGTGATGTAGGCCGGGATGGATGAGAACAGAACAGAGGGAGACAGAGGGAGTGTGATCCGGCTCTGAGGGCGTGTTATATGACATCCTGAGTCCTCCTCCACTTCTCCACATACCTCAGCTCTGCCCTGTGACCCCCTGTGCCCTCCCGTCTCAGAGAAAGGCTTTGGTGCCATGATAAGATCTATTCTCCCAACCCCCCCATGTTAGCCTGTGGAGCCTCCTCGCAGTGATAATGGCCTTTAAAGACTTCAGATACCTTCAGAGCTTGGTAACTTCTTATGCCCATCTTCACAGGACATCACCCGCTTTCCCATAAGCCTTAGCCCAACTGTGAACTCTTGACCCCCAGACGATGTCTTCCTGTACCGCGACCAGGGTTACCCCAGTTCAGAGGTTCTAATCTGAATGATTGATTTGAGCGTCTGGGTGTCATTTATGTTTTCTCCTGCCTTCTCATCAATCTCTGTTCCCAATGGTGCTTGATTTTGCTCTGTTTCTGTGTCTCTCTGTGTCTCTCTCATTACACCACACACAAACACAGACCAAACTCTATTCATTTGACATAGACTGCCTCATCAAACAGTGGTTGTTTTGACCACACTGATGTTCTCAACGTTCCCTCCCTCCCTCCCTCCCTCCCTCCCTCCCTCCCTCCCTCCCTCCCTCCCTCCCATACAGGCGTCTGAACCGGAACAAGCTGCAGGTTCTCCCAGAGCTGCTGTTCCAGTCCACCCCCAAGCTGGGCCGTCTGTAAGTCACAACGCTACTTTTCTTTTCTTTGATGTCCAATCGCTGGAAAACTTCAGTCAATTTCCCCACTGTTTAAATTTCAATCATTGTCCTGGAAGGGGGTTTTCTGCTCAAATATGAAGCTTCCCATACATTTGAAAGAGGAGAGGAGGTACGCGGTCACTGTGTTATTATTCTTTAACCCCACGGATGTTGGGCTTTTATTTGGGTTGTAGTTGTAAGACATAAGGTGACACAGCCTCGCTCTGTTCTCCGATCCATGAGGTGAAGGCGTGCTAGGGGGAATGTTTTCCTTGGACCGGAGGGGGACATTGCAGAATTTTAATTCCTGAATATTCAGGATGTGTGGCCAGGTGACACCGCAGCCGTTAGCCTTGCTGTCGGAATACTAGAGCTAGTCCTCTGAGAAACACTCTCGCTCAGGTTGGCCCTGGGTGAAACAGGTTGGCCATGAGTGAAACAGGTTGGCCCTGGGTGAAACAGGTTGGCCCTGGGTGGAACAGGTTGGCCCTGGGTGGAAAAGACCGACCGAACATGTGGAGGAATATGGAGCAGCATTGGGGTTTAAAACTTCACTATTAACTGAGGTTTAGTGGGGTTTAAACTTCTCTATTAACTGAGGTTTAGTGGGGTTTAAACTTCTCTATTAACTGAGGTTTAGTGGGGTTTAAACTTCTCTATTAACTGAGGTTTAGTGGGGTTTAAACTTCTCTATTAACTGAGGAGCAGCGTTGGGGTTTAAACGTCTCTATTAACTGAGGTTTAGTGGGGTTTAAACTTCTCTATTAACTGAGGTTTAGTGGGGTTTAAACGTCTCTATTAACTGAGGTTTAGTGGGGTTTAAACTTCTCTATTAACTGAGGTTTAGTGGGGTTTAAACTTCTCTATTAACTGAGGTTTAGTGGGGTTTAAACTTCTCTATTAACTGAGGTTTAGTGGGGTTTAAACGTCTCTATTAACTGAGGTTTAGTGGGGTTTAAACTTCTCTATTAACTGAGGTTTAGTGGGGTTTAAACTTCTCTATTAACTGAGGTTTAGTGGGGTTTAAACTTCTCTATTAACTGAGGAGCAGCGTTGGGGTTTAAACTTCTCTATTAACTCAGGTTTAGTGGATTGTTTTGTTCTCTGTGAAATGTTTCCATTATGCAAAAAGAGATTTGAACTGCCAGATAACAACCGAATCCCTTTCGAAATGTACTTGTTCCCTTCATTGTTTTGGAGATTACTCCAGATTAGAGGTCGACCGATTATGATTTTTCAACACCGATACCGATACCGATTATTGGAGGACCAAAAAAAGCCGATACCGATTAATCGGACAATTTTTAATTTTTTAAAATGTATTTGTAATAATGACAATTACAACAATACTGAATGAACACTCATTTTAACTTAATATAATACATCAATAAAATAAATTTAGCCTCAAATAAATAATGAAACATATGGTTTAAATAATGCAAAAACAAAGTGTTGGAGAAGAAAGTAAAAGTGCAAGATGTGCCATGTAAAAAAGCTAACGTTTAAGTTCCTTGCTCAGAACATGAGAACATATGAAAGCTGGTGGTTCCTTCTAACATGAGACTTCAATATTCCCAGGTAAGAAGTTTTAGGTTGTAGTTATTATAGGAATTATAGGACTATTTCTCTCTATACGATTTGTATTTCATATACCTTTGACTATTGGATGTTCTTATAGGCACTTTAGTATTGCCAGTGTAACAGTATAGCTTCCGTCCCTCTCCTCGCTCCTCCCTGGGCTCGAACCAGCAACACAACGACAACAGCCACCCTCGAAGCAGCATTACCCATGCAGAGCAAGGGGAAACAACTACTCCAAGTCTCAGAGCGAGTGACGTTTGAAACGCTATTAGCGCGCACCCCGCTAACTAGCTAGCCAATTCACATCGGTTACACCAGCCTAATCTCGGGAGTTGATAGGCTTGAAGTCATAAACAGCGCAATAGCTGCTGGCAAACGCACGAAAGTGCTGTTTGAATGAATGCTTACGAGCCTGCTGCTGCCTACTATCGCTCAGTCAGAATGCTCAATCAAATCATAGACTTAATTATAACATAATAACACACAGAAATACGAGCCTTTGGTCATTAAAATGGTCGAATCCGGAAACTATCATTTCGAAAACAAAACGTTTATTCTTTCAGTGAAATACGGAACCGTTACGTATTTTATCTAACGGATGGCATCCCTAAGTCTAAATATTGCTGTTACATTGTACAACCTTCAATGTTATGTCATAATTATGTACAATTCTGGCAAATTAATTACGGCCTTTGTTAGGAATAAATGGACTTCACACAGTTCGCAATGAGCCAGGTGGACATTTACATTTACATTTAAGTCATTTAGCAGACGCTCTTATCCAGAGCGACTTACAAGTTGGTGCATTCACCTTATGATATCCAGTGGAACAACCACTTTATAATAGTGCATCTAACTCTTTTAAGGGGGGGGGGGGGTTAGAAGGATTACTTTATCCTATCCTAGGTATTCCTTAAAGAGGTGGTGTTTCAGGTGTTTCCGGAAGGTGGTGATTGACTCCGCTGACCTGGCGTCGTGGGGGAGTTTGTTCCACCATTGGGGTGCAAGAGCAGCGAACAGTTTTGACTGGGCTGAGCGGGAACTGTACTTCCTCAGAGGTAGGGAGGCGAGCAGGCCAGAGGTGGATGAACGCAGTGCCCTTGTTTGGGTGTAGGGCCTGATCAGAGCCTGAAGGTACGGAGGTGCCGTTCCCCTCACAGCTCCGTAGGCAAGCACCATGGTCTTGTAGCGGATGCGAGCTTCAACTGGAAGCCAGTGGAGAGAGCGGAGGAGCGGGGTGACGTGAGAGAACTTGGGAAGGTTGAACACCAGACGGGCTGCGGCGTTCTGGATGAGTTGTAGGGGTTTAATGGCACAGGCAGGGAGCCCAGCCAACAGCGAGTTGCAGTAGTCCAGACGGGAGATGACAAGTGCCTGGATTAGGACCTGCGCCGCTTCCTGTGTGAGGCAGGGTCGTACTCTGCGAATGTTGTAGAGCATGAACCTACAGGAACGGGTCACCGCCTTGATGTTAGTTGAGAACGACAGCGTGTTGTCCAGGATCACGCCAAGGTTCTTAGCACTCTGGGAGGAGGACACAATGGAGTTGTCAACCGTGATGGCGAGATCATGGAACGGGCAGTCCTTCCCCGGGAGGAAGAGCAGCTCCGTCTTGCCGAGGTTCAGCTTGAGGTGGTGATCCGTCATCCACACTGATATGTCTGCCAGACATGCAGAGATGCGATTCGCCACCTGGTTATCAGAAGGGGGAAAGGAGAAGATTAATTGTGTGTCGTCTGCATAGCAATGATAGGAGAGACCATGTGAGGATATGACAGAGCCAAGTGACTTGGTGTATAGCGAGAATAGGAGAGGGCCTAGAACAGAGCCCTGGGGGACACCAGTGGTGAGAGCACGTGGTGCGGAGACAGATTCTCGCCACGCCACCTGGTAGGAGCGACCTGTCAGGTAGGACGCAATCCAAGCGTGGGCCGCGCCGGAGATGCCCAACTCGGAGAGGGTGGAGAGGAGGATCTGATGGTTCACTGTATCAAAGGCAGCCGATAGGTCTAGAAGGATGAGAGCAGAGGAGAGAGAGTTAGCTTTAGCAGTGCGGAGCGCCTCCGTGACACAGAGAAGAGCAGTCTCAGTTGAATGACTAGTCTTGAAACCTGACTGATTTGGATCAAGAAGGTCATTCTGAGAGAGATAGCAGGAGAGCTGGCCAAGGACGGCACGTTCAAGAGTTTTGGAGAGAAAAGAAAGAAGGGATACTGGTCTGTAGTTGTTGACATCGGAGGGATCGAGTGTAGGTTTTTTCAGCAGGGGTGCAACTCTCGCTCTCTTGAAGGCGGAAGGGACGTAGCCAGCGGTCAAGGATGAGTTGATGAGCGAGGTGAGGTAAGGGAGAAGGTCTCCGGAAATGGCCTGGAGAAGAGAGGAGGGGATAGGGTCAAGCGGGCAGGTTGTTGGGCGGACGGCCGTCACAAGACGCGAGATTTCATCTGGAGAGAGAGGGGAGAAAGAGGTCAAAGCACAGGGTAGGGCAGTGTGAGCAGAACCAGCGGTGTGGTTTGACTTAGCAAACGAGGATCGGATGTCGTCGACCTTCTTTTCAAAATGGTTGACGAAGTCATCCGCAGAGAGGGAGGAGGAGGGGGGAGGGGGAGGAGGATTCAGGAGGGAGGAGAAGGTGGCAAAGAGCTTCCTAGGGTTAGAGGCAGATGCTTGGAATTTAGAGTGGTAGAAAGTGGCTTTAGCAGCAGAGACAGAAGAGGAGAATGTAGAGAGGAGGGAGTGAAAGGATGCCAGGTCCGCAGGGAGGCGAGTTTTCCTCCATTTCCGCTCGGCTGCCCGGAGCCCTGTTCTGTGAGCTCGCAATGAGTCGTCGAGCCACGGAGCAGGAGGGGAGGACCGAGCCGGCCTGGAGGATAGGGGACATAGAGAGTTAAAGGATGCAGAAAGGGAGGAGAGGAGGGTTGAGGAGGCAGAATCAGGAGATAGGTTGGAGAAGGTTTGAGCAGAGGGAAGAGATGATAGGATGGAAGAGGAGAGAGTAGCGGGGGAGAGAGAGCGAAGGTTGGGACGGCGCGATACCATCCGAGTAGGGGCAGTGTGGGAAGTGTTGGATGAGAGCGAGAGGGAAAAGGATACAAGGTAGTGGTCGGAGACTTGGAGGGGAGTTGCAATGAGATTAGTGGAAGAACAGCATCTAGTAAAGATGAGGTCAAGCGTATTGCCTGCCTTGTGAGTAGGGGGGGAAGGTGAGAGGGTGAGGTCAAAAGAGGAGAGGAGTGGAAAGAAGGAGGCAGAGAGGAATGAGTCAAAGGTAGACGTGGGGAGGTTAAAGTCACCCAGAACTGTGAGAGGTGAGCCATCCTCAGGAAAGGAACTTATCAAGGCGTCAAGCTCATTGATGAACTCTCCAAGGGAACCTGGGGGGCGATAAATGATAAGGATGTTAAGCTTGAAAGGGCTGGTAACTGTGACAGCATGGAATTCAAAGGAGGCGATAGACAGATGGGTCAGGGGAGAAAGAGAGAATGTCCACTTGGGAGAGATGAGGATCCCAGTGCCACCACCCCGCTGACCAGAAGCTCTCGGGTGTGCGAGAACACGTGGGCAGACGAGGAGAGGACCAAACTGCTGCATATACCCTGACTGCTTGCACGGAACGCAATAGAAGTGACACAATTTCCCTAATTATAAGAAATTCATGTTAGCAGGCAATATTAACTAAATATGCAGGTTTAAAAATATATACTTGTGTATTGATTTTAAAGAAAGGCATTGATGTTTATGGTTAGGTACATTGGTGCAACTACATTGCTTTTTTCGCAAATGCGCTTGTTAAATCATCACCGTTTGTCGAAGTAGGCACATTGATTATATGCAACGCAGGACACGCTAGATATACTAGTAATATCATCAACCATGTGTAGTTAACTAGTGATTATGTTAAGGTTGATTGTTTTTTATAAGATACGTTTAATGCTAGCTAGCAACTTACCTTGGCTTTTCTCTGCGCTCGCGTAACAGGTAGTCAGCCTGCCACGCAGGCTCCTCGTGGAGTGCAATGTAAGGCAGGTGGTTAGAGCGTTGGACTAGTAACAGGAAGATTGCAAAAACGAAACCCCGAGCTGACAAGGTAAAAATCTGTCGTTCTGCCCCTGAACAAGGCAGTTAACCCACCGTTCCTAGGCAGTCATTGAAAATAAGAATGTGTTCTTAACTGACTTGCCTTGTTAAATAATGGTGTTAAAAAAATATATTTATAAAAAAATTAACAATTCGGCAAATCGGTGTCCAAAAATATCGATTACCGATTGTTATGAAAACTTGAAATCGGCCCTAATTATCGGCCATTCCGATTAATCGGTCGACCTCTACTCCAGATATGAATTCATGATCTCTTTGTTCTCCCTCTGCAGAGATTTAATTTTGTGGTGATGGTTTGATCCGTATTTCACGACAGCAGTCATGGCTCTGTTTAAATAAATTAGACTCTCTTTACATCAACTGCGGCTAATTATTAGCAGTTTGTATTTCTCCTCTGGGCTATCAATGCTGTCTAAGAAACACTTGTTGAGAATTAGAGTTTAATTTCCTCTCCTCCCCATGCTGCTCCACCTTAAAAGCATAACTGGCAATTCATTTGTATTATTTATCAGAGGTTTATAAGTCATTCTTTACAATCCCAGACAGTTTCTATGGAGTGGAAAGAATGGACAAAGTCCAAAGCAAATACTGTAAATCTCTCTGTTCTTATCTTTTCACTCATCAGCAAATCTGAAGTTTTCCCCAAAGTTCTTTTGAGGGTTTTAGCCGGTGACGTTTTGCTGTCTAAACTAGTCTGTAGTGAAGGCTCCCCTAATCTGGTTGGAGAGAGAGGTGGTTTAAGAGCAGGTTCATAACCTCTCCCTGTCATACTGGTTTATTCTCTGTGATGTTAGTGTGATATGAATTGCCTAACCCCTAACCCTGGTATAAAAAAAACCTGCTCGGACCGGCCAGACCGGGGCAGCTGTAGAAAGCATACTCAGCTCATGACATTCCGACAGGGTTATTCGATGTGAGTCCAGCCCTCGCCCTCTCCCTTCGCGCTGACCAGCATTTCCAGAAACATTCTGCTGGTTTGGGTCGGTTCAGATTAAGGTAACGGCTTATTAACTTAGCTGGAGAAGAAGGAGGTAAGACAGGCGGACCGGGGAGTGGAAGTGAAGAGAAAAGAAAGATGGTATGTCCTGTCAGTGTGGTGGACTCTGATGTGTGTGCCATCATGCAAACACATGCATAATAGATGAGTTGAGAGATAGTGGTGGCGGAACAGACCATCATGGGTGATGGAGCCACTGGGCTGCTGGCTGGGGCGTTGGTGGTCAGCGCTCCCTGTGCAGCTCCGCTCTGCCTGGAAGGAATGCGGTTAGAGTTACAGGGCTGAGACTGCAGCTCCGCTCTGCAGAGCACTGTCTGTCTGTGTGAGCTGTGGTCTTTCTCCCTCTCTCTCTCTTTCTTTCATTCATTCTTTCTTTCTCTCTATTTCTTTTTCTTTCTCTCTTTCTCTCTCGCTCTCTCTCTCTCTGCTCTGTATCTCTATCCTCCTCCTCCTCTTCACTGACAGCCGCTCTTCATCCTGATGGCTAATGGAAAGCAAATTAAGAATTAGAGGGAGGCCATGAAGATGCCTGCCTCTACTCCACTTCCTCCTGGCCGGTCGCTGCGCGGTGCTGGGCCGCACTGTAGCGTTTGAATGCAGGATATTCCAGTCAGCGATACCCATGGGACTCAACCACCCCCTGCCATTATACCCTGCTCAGGTTGCATGTGATTGGTGCGTATGGGTGAGGGGAGGGGGGGGGGTTGGTTGACTCCCCCTGCACCCCTCTCTCTGGTCAATTGAGAGTCCGGTCTGTAATCTTGGTGACCAATTATCTGTTTCTGAGTAGAGAGCAGTTAGCTGGTCTGAATGTTACGGCCAGTAGTGTAGTGTGGTGATGTAGAGAGCAGTTTGCTGGTCTGAATGCTACGGCCAGTAGTGTAGTGTGGTGATGTAGAGAGCAGTTAGCTGGTCTGAATGCTACGGCCAGTAGTGTAGTGTGGTGATGTAGAGAGCAGTTAGCTGGTCTGAATGCTACGGCCAGTAGTGTAGTGTGGTGATGTAGAGAGCAGTTAGCTGGTCTGAATGCTACGGCCAGTAGTGTAGTGTGGTGATGTAGAGAGCAGTTAGCTGGTCTGAATGCTACGGCCAGTAGTGTAGTGTGGTGATGTAGAGAGCAGTTTGCTGGTCTGAATGCTACGGCCAGTAGTGTAGTGTGGTGATGTAGAGAGCAGTTAGCTGGTCTGAATGCTACGGCCAGTAGTGTAGTGTGGTGATGTAGAGAGCAGTTAGCTGGTCTGAATGCTACGGCCAGTAGTGTAGTGTGGCGATGTAGAGAGCAGTTAGCTGGTCTGAATGTTACGGCCAGTAGTGTAGTGTGGTGATGTAGAGAGCAGTTTGCTGGTCTGAATGCTACGGCCAGTAGTGTAGTGTGGTGATGTAGAGAGCAGTTAGCTGGTCTGAATGCTACGGCCAGTAGTGTAGTGTGGTGATGTAGAGAGCAGTTAGCTGGT